>NW_010414052.1:3186-21603 GCF_000710305.1 Buceros rhinoceros silvestris
CTTGTGGCTCCCTCCCACGGAATTGGCTGCCTGCCAGCAGCAGAAGTCTCCACTCTTATCTCGTCTCTTGGCTGCCTGCCCAGAGCGCTCTGGCCTTGAGAAAGAACAATTTGTATAAACATTCACTTCTTTCTTTTTTTTCCTTTCCCTCAGTTTTTTTTCCCCTCTCCCTTTCCCTTGGGTTGTAACTATATACATATATATATTCATAGAGTATAGTTATGTGTACATTCACTGTTTATTAAAAGCTTGTTTCAGCTTTTCCAACTGCAGACCGAGGTGTGAATTTCTTTTCTTTCTCTTTAAACCCCTTCAGTCTCCAACGAGACAAGAAAAGGGGGTCCTTAAGGGAATTTGAGGAGTGGATACCTCGGCCCCTCGACCCTTAACATGTGCATGTGGCTCTGGCCAACAGGTTAAATCTTCTTTCTTAAATCCTACAAAGTCCATGTAGTAAATATCAATAAAGTTCAGATGCATCTCTTCCTGAAGTGGTCTGATGTCATGTGCCACAAGTCAGTGAGGGTAGTTGTAGCTACTTTTGCTATGCCGTCTTCCTACTATATGGATATGCAGAGAATGGAGTTCTTATAGTGCTTAAAGGGGGGTACTTACAGTACTGCATGACTGTGTTAGGTTATAGTGCTGCATGTCTCTAATTTTGGGAACTGTGTATAAAATGAAAAGAATACTCTGTATTGTTGAAAAAGAGGAAAGCAAACTAGTGAATGGAGGGAGAAAATTGAGGATAACTTACCAAATCATAGTAACTAAAAAGCTTACAGAGTAGTGACAAGATAAAATATTCCCTATCAGTACAGTCTTAAAGCAAACAAAAATTTAAACCATCACATTAGCAAAGTCCATGTCACAGGTACAATGGAAATGTACGGAAATGGTGGCACATGCTTTTACAGCTAATAGTCATTCCTCAACTCCTCCACGAACTAGGGTGCTTTGCTACCTAACGTCAATTTTAGAGATCTTTTGTGGGTTATTATTCTTATTTAAATAGCGAGGCAAACACTGCAATTGTGCCCAAAGACAATATGCTGAACTTGCAAAGGACATTAAAAGCCTTTTACTTTTAGACGAAGGAGGGAAGAAACACAAGCAAGTGCACAGTCAGTTAGCTATAATTTTTGGATTTCTTTTTTACATCCTTTTTTTTTTTCCTTAACTTGATTTCTCTAGACTACATCAGCATCAACTACTTTACATTTTCTGACTCTGGAACTGTCAGCTGCTGAAATAGGTGGCAACATCTAAATATCATTTTACTCCCTAACACATTGATGAATAATTTCTTGCTTTTGGCTTTAAAACACTTTTCCATTGGAAACAATGTATTATAAGGATGTTGTTTTAGAAAGATTTTCCTTACTATTAATTCTACTTGAAACAGATTTTGACAAGTATTACAGCTGATTTACTGACAGTTTTTCAGTTTAAAGAAGGTTATTAGGCAGCCATATGATACTGTTGGAGAATCAGGTTAAAATTCTTCAGGGGGTGATGAAGAATAATAGTTTGCACTTTTCACTCTCAGATAGACTTACAAAAGTTAATTAAGTTTCACAATATTTTTGTGAAATACATACTGTCCACTTTATACAAGGATATGGGACACAGTAAATGGCAGACCACAGACGACACAGAAACTGCATAATGAAACAAGAAAAGGTTACAAAGGAAACATATTCTCACTTGGTGTAAAAGGCTGCATTTCCTTTGATTTTCAGCAGAGCCACAATGATTTCGATAGCTGAAGATGTTCCCTTGATTCACAGTTACTCAGTTATTTTTCTGTTTGATAGTTCCAAACATCATTACCACCCACAACGGATTTACAGTAAACCTCACACAGCTAAAGCCCAGAAGGAATTTAAATTAGTGTCATGATATAGCAACAAAATAATATCTTGATTATGAAACCTGGAATAACCAGGTAAGGCTTTGTGAAACTCTGAAGTGAGGATTGCACTAGTTTTAATGCATGATCTTCCTCTCACTAAAATCAACAGAAGTCTTAATTCTGTCTTCAAAGAGAGGAGAGTGGACCCATGTGATAGTGTTTTCTCACTGGTTGAAATTTAATACCCAACTAAATCTATAGTTGGATACGGGGTGGGGGTGGGGGATGGGCTGGTAGGGAGAACAAGAGAAAAATAAAAGATAAAGAAGGAAATAAGAACCCTTTTTAGACAGATGCATGAATCCTTGAACTCCAGTTCTGTTTGTCCTGCCTGGGTGAGCCACATATATACCTAGTGACTTTTAGTTTTAGCTGTATAATCTCTGTGTACTATTTTAACTTGATACTCTGAATTTAATAGCAAAAAATAATGGAAAGTATATGCACAGACACAGGTGAGCAGATGCTAGAAAGGATCTTGAAAATGTATTTCACAGGGACAGTGGACAGAGAACTGAGAATGATTAACATTGATTTAGACTTTGCAAAATAAATACTTGAAGTTATGATATAAAGTTACTATATTATCACTTATGAGGTTTTGGACAAATTTGGCATGACTCTAAATATTTAAGATACTCTTTTTAGCTTGTTTAAAATGGCTTAGTAATCACCCTTTCACATGCACTCTCTAGGTTAAGTGGGTAGGTCCTTGCCTGAATGTAGCAACTACAGAGATATTAAATTACACCCTTGTTTAAGGGAGACGCTTCTTGGCTGAGCTTGTCATTGAAAGCAACGATAAGAAGTAGGTGTGAAATTAAAATTGCTATCCTCCTGAAAAAATGGTAATAGAAAATTGAAAAAGCACTTGTGATGAACAAATGCTTCCAAACCGACTCTCCCATGGCTCACTGATACTTCATAATAAATGCAGAGAGAGAGTCTTTTCCTTAAGACTGTTCAACTATCGAGGGATTCAAGAATCCCAAGAAAGAAAAGAATTAATATATCATAGGAAGTTGTAAATATGATGTGGGAAATGTTTTCTCACAAAATGGAAAAATACACTTCCTATTATCTTTTACCATGAAATTGTGGCTTAGACTTTTGCTTCTCTGAAAGAACTTGATGCAAATGTTTCTGGCCAAGGAAGTATGGAGTAGACAAAGACAAGGAAGGATACTTAAAGGAGTTTTAAACTAGTGGTCTCAGAAGAATTTAGGAAGAATTAATTATAATTTATAAAATTCTGTATGCTAAATAGGTATTTTATATATAGCAATGCTTATTAACAGTGAGGGAAAATTGCAGGTATGGTGAATGCATTTAATAAAATTGTAAGACTAAAAACGAAAGTCCATTTTGCCCTGCAAATGGACATTTAGATTCTCTTTTCTTAATTATAAGTTGCAGTTTTTTCTTTCGGCTTCAACATTTTACCTGTGTGCAAGCCATACACAAAACAGTCAGCAGCTCTACGATATCATGGAAATTTAACTAATTAACTGGTTTACACTGTGTAAAGAAAACCAGATTGTATCTAAAGTTTTAGCAGCAGTTTTGGAATCCTTATATAAGGATCTTTTAGCAGAAGATCTAACAAGATCCCCCATTTTCAAGCTCAGGAATATTCTGTTGATTTCAATGGAATGTGCATGCCTCAAGAAAAGCACGTAACAAAAAATGATTTTGAACAAAGGCAAAGGTTAATGGATGGATTTTATGGCTGTCAAGTGAAATTTGTTTCCAAAAATCTAAGTATATGTAGCGTGTAAGTCAATCTTCTTATGTATACACAGATGTAGCCTTAATTTCAGCTGTTGGCCTTGCTGCACTAGTCACAATCCTTACATATAAAATACGTTACAAAAGCTGTCATTTGAAAAGTGTATCCCCAGCTTGAAATCAAGGAAATTTTCATCAAGGTAAATATATATTTTTTTATTTTGCTTTTTAAATGAGGGTTTGAGTTGATGCAATCATGTAATGGCTTTAACTAAAACAGATTTCATGAAAACATATAAACCAACTGTTTTTACACAGATTTAAAGTCTACAGAAGTATGTGCATAGTTATAGCAAGTGGTGATTTTTTTTTTTTTTAATTAATTTCTGAAGGGACAATGGAACTGAGTTTTTCAGGTCTCCAATTTTTGTAAACAGAGTTTAACTCACTTATGCTGTGTGTCTGTATATAACAGAGGAAGAAGTTAATCCTTCTACCATTTGCTGTACTTGAAAAAAAACTCACTGACAGAAAAAATAAACACCTAAACCCAGTGCTACATCAAGCCTTTCAGTCTAAACACATGAACTGTAGAATAGCTGCTGTTTTCCCAAGTGTGCCGTTGTGGATGAAGTTTATTTTTCCTGTACATGATTTTTGGTTTTGGTTTTGAACTTGTCATTCACTACAAATCATGACAAGTCAAATTTCTTTAGAAACATGACCTCAAACAAAAAGATATTTTTCCCCCACAGAATTAGACTTTGTCTTTTTCGCTTCCTTGTCTACTCAAAAATTACATTTACTGGTAAAGTCTCTTTCAGAGATATGTGTGCTTGAAAACAACGAAACCAGATTACCATGTTGTTATTCTCTCCCCTTTATTTGGTTTCATGCAATTAAATATAGGACAGAGAGGATTTTTTTTTTTTTTGTTATAGTCTATAGAATCATTGTAACCTTGTCCTTAAATGGTACAGTATCTGGCCTCGATCCAGTAGATTAGCTTAGTATGGGTTTTGTTTACCCATGAGCATACTCAAGAAGGTGCTTCAATTAAAGCACATGATGGTCCCATTTACTTTTATGGAACTACATGAGGGTATATGCATATTGAGTTGATTGCTGGACAGGGATCTTACATGAGATGATATTTCTTTCCTATTCTACTCACTACAGATGGTTTACAGCTCCCTAAAATGCAAAGTTAATAATGCAAAAGCTGATGTTTAGCAGCATGGATAAAGATGCTTCGGCTCTTTAAATGTTGTGAAGTTCACTACACATATGGTGGGGAAAAGACACACTCAGAAATCAAAAATGCGAAATGATGGAATTTGTTTGTTGAAAAGTGATTAAAAATACAGTATAAGAAAGTTGTCATTTTGGGACCAAGAATAGGGAAAAATCTTATTTGTGAATATACAGTAGCATAAGCAAATGCGGATTGTCTTCTGACTATTTTTTTTTTAAAGATCACTGTGAAAGATGGCTACTCTTACATGTGCCCTACGGTCTGGGCAAAAACAGTCCATAAGAGAGGCCTAGTCACCCCAATATAACAGAGCTACCAATTTTTTTTAATGTTCTTTTACAAAACTAAATTAATATGAAAAAATAATGGAATAGACTGGAGTGGAGTCTTCATTGCCAAGGTAAGCCTAGGTTGATAATCTGATATGCTTTTATTACTTTCCGAAGGTAATTCATATTTTATACTGGCAAAGCTTCTGAAGGTTCCTATGTCTCACCACTGATAATAAAAGAAGACTAGAATGACTTCTTTGTTTTGTTTTTTCTTTGTCCCGGTTTGGGCTAGACTTCCTTGTTTTGAGTTCTGGTCCAATATAATTATTCCCTGCATGTACTTTAACCCCACATTTAATTGGTTAAAAGAAGGTCATCGACCCTTAACATTCTTTTAATATAGGTCCTGTAATTAGGCACTTTGAATTTTGAAGAATTTAAGTGTTAATGAGAAGCAGGTAAGACAGAGAGACCACTGTCCAGTTTCTGAACTCTAGAAAGATCTTACCCAAAAGGGGGGGAAATAGTCTTTTAGATCACAAACATACATGGAATGATCATAACCAAAGAACCAAAGTGGTTTTGCTTTCTTTAGTTGTGGAGGATTTGTTTTGATTTCACTCTTGGTGTTTGGGGTTTTTTTCTTTTTTACAAGGAAATATGTTATATGAAAAGCATTTAATTATTTATCCCTAGAAAAAATGCTCTGGAAAACTTATAAATATTCATTGTTCTCAGGGTTTTTTTGGCATTAAATAACACCACAATATTTTAGACCTTTCTTACTCTGTTCGCCTTTTTAATAATGATCTTGTTATTTAAAAGTGCATTTAATGCAAATCAGTTTTGTACTGCAAGTAATTTAGAGCAATATAATATTATTTTAGACGTTAATAGTGCCTTCTGTTTTCCAAATAACGGTAATTGAAGTACCATCATAACAAAGCAGGTGATATCTTTTCTCTGTATTTGTTGGCTTTTTAAATATATGTTACTATAGCCTCTTACGTTTGTACAAACTAAATGTAAAAGGTACACTGTAATGAAAGAAAAAGACTTTTATCTTTAAAACAATAAAGTCAGTGCTAAAAGTGTAGCAGCAGGAGCAAGGTTTGTTCTTTTCCCAACTATTTTCATATCTTACTATTATTTCTATTTCTTTTTTATGGCAAATGAACATTTTCAGGCAGTTACTGGGTATCACGGTTGCTCTAGAATAATAAAAAGATAAATCAATACTCTTGGTATATGAATACTACTAATTATTAAAATTGCAGCTTGTGAGGAAATATGGGAAATCCCTAAAACATGGTTTTCTCTCACTTTGTGAAGGATATCTTCTCATTAGAAGAAGAAAAATAACATATGCACTATTCCTAAACCATATTTATTTTTTTTTCCCTTTGTAAGTGCTGGATACTTATGCAGGACTTTTGCATCCTCACCTTAAAATATTTTCAAATACTTGTACAGCATAAGACAGTAAAATCTCTTCATATTCTGTAACAGGATAATCCAGAAATCAAAAATAGATAAAATACCAAAAATATGGAGTACATAAATGAAGATCTAAAGCTTCCATAAACATGGAAACTTTCATGTAGACTCTCAAAACATTTGAAATAGATGAAATACTTAGTTAAAGCACAATGTGACTACAGAGATTTGTCTTGGTTTTGTAAATATCAACATTCAGCTGTCTTGTGAGTTGCTCGAACTTGCACAATTTAGACAGAATTAGGACCAGTTAACTTTAAGAGTCTGATGTTCACATTTCAGCCCTAACAGTAGCTTAAAGCAAAGATACTAATGGAATGGGCATTATCCCTTTGTGTACCCCTTTGATATCACTTCAGCTGGATTTGATAACTGTTTGGCTCTCTTCTAACAGATTTATTGTCTTCTATCTCAGTATTTTCTAGACATCATGAATTCAACAGTACAAACAAAACAGATGATTATTGGCATATTTGTGATGGAAGAAGATAACAAGAGAGATACTGGAAAGAAAAGTGAAGATATGGAAATGTTCTTATAACTGAGGAGAGATTAAGGCTCAAAAGTCTAAATATCCAAAAGTGAAAGAGATAATCTTGATAATGGAGTAGTAAAAGAATAGATACAAAGAAGTATCAGCCAACAAACAACTATCTTCCACAAATTTTGTCAACTAAACACAGTACCAGAATAGGGTTAAGTGGAACTTTGCATCAGCTTGCTTTAGTCTCTAAAATATAGATGCCTCTAGCACAGATGTCAATGCATATGGTACTATTTTGACATTTAAGGATACGAATTCACATGGGAATAGGCACAGAAATAAATAGGTGAAAGTATAAATAAATCAGTGAAAGAAATAAGCCTGTCTTAGGAAAGAAAATCAGTGTACTTGACTTATGAAGTTTGGTAAAGTCTACCTACTATTCATGCACAGCAATGACGGGAGGACAGAAAAAGAAAATCCAAGAAACTGACAACCTACATTTGTTAACAAATATTACTCTTCATTCCTTGCAATCTTTTGATTGATTATCAGATCTCTGGTTATAGATCAACATAAATTTTATTTTACTTTAGTTGAAGTAATTTTTCCATATAAAACAATATCATCACATTGTATAGTATTCAATCCAAACATGAAAAGGAAGAAAGGCAGTAATGGGTACAGAAAATTAACTGTGTGAATTTACATGATGCTATTATACATGAACACTGCTTAGCAAGTTGACTTAAATTTAAAAGTTTTTCAGTATAACCTATAGTGTCAATATCATTGATTTTTACAGTTAATGTTAAATTTTTCTTGTCAAAGACTAGGACAAAAAGATCAAAATTATATTCCTCTCTTATAAAGTGGAACACAGATGACATAGTAAGTACATGTTTAACACCATGCAGACAAGTCTTGATTTGGAGTACAGTTGCATACAGAGGCATCTCTGTTGAGATTAGTGGGATAGGTTATGTACACTGATAAAGGGATTTTCAATCTGGTTTGCAGATTTTCTGCAAGTGAGCCCCCCTTTTCTGAAGTGAGCCCCCTGTAGTCATATTTGACTTCAAAATATCAATATTTTTATATTAAAGTTTATGCATGGATACACACATACTGAATATATATTGCATATATATATATATGTACTCACATATATACTGTTTACATATATATGTGTTATATTACAAATCTCGAATTATAATTTGGCACTTCACAGAGGCACGTGGTCCTGTGCATACCTTTTTTCTCCATCTTGAATAAGACATCACACAAAATGTTAATGACATTCAGTAGCTATTGCCGTGGGGGATAAAGCAGCTTTGTAGAATAAAACCCGAGAACTGATAAACAGACTCCATTAAAATGTGTTTTCACACCAGTATTCAACCAAAATGAGAGTTATCTTTTGCTTTGATGTTACCATTTTACTGTAACCCTTATTTAGTTGTTTTGATGTATGCAATAATTGATACTTCAATAATAAACTTATTTATATTCAAAATGTCTTTAATCCCTGTATGGTTCTTTTGGTGTCTTTTTTGAGACTGAAGTGCCTTCTTGGCATATCACTGCTCTGATGTCTTCTCTGCAAGCCTTTCATTGCTAATGTATTGATATGAATAGAAGTGTTTTCATATCTGCCACCTATCCAGCAATGAAAAACAAATACGGAATCACTGTCTTCCTCTACTTATAATCTTTTGGGCTTTAGTCATACATATATAATTTATATTCATATATGATAAGAATCCTTATTAAGTAGAAGGAATGTTGTGTGAAAACAGAAATGATATTGCAGTAGGAAAAAACGAAGGGAACAGAAAGAAATACTGCAGTATATCATAAACGGGAAGGGGAGAAACTACTTGCAAACAGGAAAAATAAATTGCATCTCTGTTAGTCCATTATCACTTGCAGAGGAAACAACACGTATTGTTTTTTTCTTTAAGAAAATACATAAACAAAGAACATCAAGAGTGATTTGTTCTTGCATTTATTATATTTGCTAGCTTTTCCTACAAACAATAAACCTTTTTTGTGCATTATCCTTTCCATTCAAGTGAGACCACGTGGTGAGTTGACTTTGGCTGGCTGTCAGACGCCCACCCAGCTGCTCTCTCACTCTCCCTCCTCAGCAGGACAGGGGGAGAAAGTAAGATGAAAAAGTTCATGGGCTGAGATAAGGGTGATATGATCACGTATCAGTCACTGTCATGGGCAAAACAGGCTCAACTTGGGGAAGATGAATTTAATTTATTGCCAATTAATAACAGAGTAGGAGAGCGAGATACAAAACCAAAATAAAACCTCTTTCCCCCTCACCTCTTGTTATTCCCAGGCTCAACCTCACTCCTGACTCTTTTGCCTCCTCCTCCTCCAAGAGTTTTCAGTCATTTCTTAATCATATTTTTCCAGAAAACCTATCACTCTGTTTGCTGGTCTCATCTGCAACTGCTGAAGCCAGCTGGACGAAGCTGTATCTGGCACAGGGTAGCCCTGGCTTCCCCTCACAGAGGTCACCCCTGCAGCCTCTGCTGCCAGCACCTATGATATGAACGGGAGATTTACATTGTTTTTTATTTCTGGAATATTTTATCTGGACTACAAACACTATAAAGTTCTTTGAGAACATACTGTGTTCGCTGCAGTGCTAACAAAGAAATCGTGTAATCTTAATGTTCATTAATCACAAAATATTAGCAATACTCACCTATAGTTAGAATGTCTTGTGCAAACTCTTAATGAACTTCTTTTTCCTAAATGATGAGGATTATTAGTCATCCACTGGTGACTATATCTTTATAAAAATCTGTCACCCTACCTCAATTTATTAACCTACTGAAAGATTTTTGGCACTGTGGCCCTCATCCTTTCATATGGATAGAATTTTTACTTGCTCACTTCACGGGCATGTGTGAAATTGACTTTTATAAAGATTTGTGATTTGTGTTTTCCCCATGTCTTATCGCCAGTGTGTGAACATCAGAGGTGTTAGGAGTGCAGACTCTGTTACTACGGACAGTGTACTTGAGACTCGTTTCCTGCAACTCTAATAACATTTGTTCAGAGGAAAGAGGAGGATGCTTTGTGGGTTAATGGAGAACACAACTCTAACATGAATTCAAGGTGACTAATGGATGTGCAGCCAGATGCTAAAGTGCTGTTGAAGAAGTCATGCTGAACTGGTAACAAGAAAACTCCATTAGTGACATATTATTATACATCTGAGGTAGTGGGATCAAAAGTAGAAGACATAAAAAGAAAGGCTGGCATCTTATTTATAGATAAGTGATTGTGAATAGTATTTTGGTAAACATGCGGGACATAGGAAAGAAAGTGGAGGCTTCCAGAAATGTTGAGGGACATGCATGACTCCTTTGTCCCTGGAATTACTGTGTGCATACCCTGCTCTAGGCTTGGAATCAGGGGACAATACCTTCATCAACTATTTCTTTAAGGGTAGAGAAATACATGACTCTGTAGATTGATGTGTTTCTGAGTTCAGGAGACTCCGTAGAATGAAATGAACTGCATATGCTTTCCAGTAGTGTATTCAGAAATACATTAAATGAAATCGCTCACTGAAAACACTTGATATTTCCCAGCATACACTTGCTCTAGGGTTATTACATCAGTGATTAGAAAGTACAGCAAAGGGCTTAAATTTCTAGTCCTTCCTATGTATCAGAACTATTCAAAGAAATAGAAATAAAAAGGCAGAAAATCAGAACAAACAACAGTTGCGTTCAAAAACCTACTTATTGCTATAGTACATCTCTGCAAAGCTTAGGTGCTTCTCTTCCTCAAGTTTTCAGTGGAAATGAGCAAGATCATTGCTATGGTTTTGCACATATATAGAGTTAATCCAGCAACACTGAGCAAACAGATTTTCCACATGGACTGCTTCACTATGGATAGGGCTCTTCCTTTTCCCTGAAGAAAATGCTTGCCATAATTGATATATATCACCTGATACATGTACCTCAGAAAATGACATTACTCCCACTCTAATGCATGTTCACATTAATTTCTGAGTTGCTTTCAATTCCCTCTCATAAAAAGAATAGTGGTTCCAGCTAATAACCTTAAGTAAGGAAAATATCAAAATAAAAGGATTTTTACCTTCCCAGTCTGAGAAATGCTATAGATAATGTAATAGATGAGAATAATTGCAGTCTAATGCACACTTTACCAGGTGAGCATGAGCATGAACACACGGTGAGAGAGCCAGATTTTCTTCAGCACAGTAAGCAGCAGTGATTTGTCAGTGGCACTTCTAGAAAGAAAATGTGACAAGCAGAACAAGTCAGAAAAGCAAGGCCGCCTGTGGCTGGTGAGAAACTGTATCTGTGCCTCTGACAGCAGAGTTAACTCACAAAAATTCAAATATTATTTATGCAAAGGTTTTAATGACATTTTTTTCATAGTATATTTGTTTAGAAAAGGGTTTTTGAAAGGGAGTTTTCAAAATAACAGAAAGGAACCAAAATGCTAATAAGTCAATGTGAATTCTGAGAAGATAGGAATGCTGATTTTTTTGGTAGGAATTATTTAAATCTTTCTGTCCTGGGCATATGCTTTTTTCCAGATCATAATAAATAATATTTTTCATGTCATGCATAACACTCCTTACAATGTATTCTTAGTAACTGTGTGTTGTCTTTGTTAGTAATACACCTCATATTACTTATTTAATTCCACATATTTAAGAAATACATTTACCTTGTGCAGTTTGTCGCAAATGTAGAGATAGTTTCAAGACTTCTTTCAGCTCTAAGGATGTTTAATATAAGGTTGAATATTGTTTTAACACTACTTGTTAAGCAATGCAAGAGCTTAAAGTAATAAGTAGGAAAAATGCAGCAGTTTTGAATTGAGGTTCTTTATCTCTGTCTTATTCAGAAGTAAACTTTGATCCAAATCCCACCAAGATCAATGAAAGACTTCCAATGTTTTGAACTGACTTTGTGTCAGAATCTAAATGAAGATATTTCAGTGTGCCAAGCATTTGATATTCTTTCTATATATTTTCTTTTTCCACAGAAAGTTCTTCTTTCTAGTTTAATGTAAAGCAGGAAAAGTCATTAAACTTCACCATTGTTTTTTTCCTTTTATGCTAACATGATACAACCACAATAAGGCAATTCAATATACTTGACACATCTTCTATAAAACTATGTATCTTATATTAAAACAACTTGGTCTTCAGATGTCTCCTTTACCGTGCCTTCATAACAAAAGGGTGCATTAACTTATTGTCAGAGACTGAAGTGGTTTTTGATTTCCATAGTCTCAAGTGTTAGGTATGTTGTGAAAAAACAACAGCTCTATCTCCAGCTTAACTTTAAGAAGTTTTTTTATTTAAGTGATTAGCCAATATAAGGTAAACGTAGAGATATTTTGAAGTATTTTGCTAAGAGAGATGCCCCAAAGTGATTTAAAGAATATACAAAACCTTCTTTTTCTGAACATGAGGGCACAAAAGGCTAGAAATTACTAAGAAGGAGAATTCCACTGCTTTTTATTTTCTTTTCTTACAATTTCAACCATTTTCCACATAGCTCTGATGCTTAGCTCTAAAAGCTCTATGTTGAAATGACACCGAAAGCAATATCTTCGTGTCTGTGTATTTCTTTATATTGTTTCCCTCTCTGTTTTATTGGAACTTGCTATTTCTTTCTCACACATAGGGCTTTAGTCCAGCCACTCCTGCATGTCTACATTTATCACCAGGTCACAGTAAGCTTCACTTTTTAGCTAGTTATTGGAAAACACAGATAACTCTACTCCAGCTCTGCATGTAACTTTTTACAGCCAGAAGATATTACTGTTTCAGCTGTCTATTCTATAAAGGATGTAGACATGGTGGGGGTTTTTACACTCTATCTGAATGAGAGACTTTGCATCTATCAGCTTTCCTAAGGTTAACCTAAATCAGAACAAAGTGTTGAAATGGAAGATATAACAGGGAATGCAAGATACAGAAGAGAAACATAGGGCACCTGTACTATTACCTGGAGAAGTCAGTTACATTTCTAAACTTGGGTGGTATGAATTTAGAGGTAGGTATTCTGGACAATATCAGGTGCCCTTTAAAATAAAAGCAACAAACGAAACAAAAAACACTAATCAATTTCCCCTGAGATGAGAATCTTAGCATTTGTATGCCTTTTTCACTAGTTAGAGCATTGTACTATATTTAGTAAATTGCTAGGCAATCCCTAACAAGCTCTAGTTTTATTTCCACTGCTATTCTACAAGCTATTGACTGCTTGATTTTATGTCCAAGTCCACAAACATTTGTGATGCTAAGAACAAGAGGAAAATGATGTTGGGGTACATATTCTGACCACTCCTCTATTCCTACTCCCACTCCAAATTTTGCTTGGCAAACATGACTAAATGGATCCAAATAATTTCACATCAGTATTTATGAGCATTTCCACAATGGTCTTGGACAATCTCTCAAAAGTGATGTTTAAGTGTTCTGCACACTTGGGTCTTGTATAGATGGATTACACTGTTTATAAAATGGAATAATAATTTTGGATTTCTTAGAAAACGTTAAAAGTTTTGCTGTCAAGACCCGCCTTTCATATCACAGAATTGTAGACTTTTTGAGGTTGGAAGGGACCTCTGGAGTCATCTTGTCCAACCACCTTGATCAAGCAGGGCCACCTAGACTTGGTTGCCCAGGACCAATTCTAGATTGCTTTTGAATATCTCCAAGGATGGGGATTCTACAACCATCATGGGCAACCTGTGCCAGTGCTCAATCACACTCACAGCAAAAAAAGTGTCTCCTGATGTTAAGATGTCACCTCCTGTTTCACTTTGTGTCATTGCCTCTGATCCTGTCACTGAGAAGGGTCTGACCCCATCTTCTTTGCACTTTCCTGTAGGTGTTTATATACATCCTGAGGTCACCTAGTCTGAACAGTCCCAGACCTCTCAGTGTTTCCTCATAGGAGGGGAGCTCCAGTCCTTTCATCATCTTAGTGGCCTTTTGCTTGAGCCTCTACAATAAGTTCATATCTCTCTTGTACTGGGGAGCCCAGGCCTCACCAGTGCTAAAATATATAGTAGTTCACATATTAAAGTTCTCAAATGGAACGGAGCACTCTAAAGTTTTTGACCAGGTTCCTTAACATGAAGTTAGTCTTTTAAAGTCCACATTAAGCATAATGTTTGAGAGCATGGATTGCAATGAAGGATTTTCCTCTCCATTTTGAATTCCATAGCAGAACACAGAATATAAATTCGCTAAATTCAGCTGCCACAATCATTCCTAATCACTTTAAGTTTCTTTGTAAATGCACTGAGAGATGCACTGATAGGGGTGGATTTGACAGGAAAATTAATTGACCTATTTTAATACCTTTCTTCAGATGAGATGGATTTGGTTTTGTTGTTTTTTTTTTTTTCCCATTGACTGTAAGATAGGTTAGACTGACTTGTTCAGTCTTCAATTGCTAATATCTCTATGTCTAAGTAAGGAAAAGTAGATGCTGACATTATCGTCTAATATCAGCGAGGTCTCCTGAGAGATGAAAATGAGTTTTCTGTTTTCAGCCATGTGGTTTGGAAGGTCACTGCTGCATGATGCAGTTTCCTTCCAGCTCAGTGTGCTCATTTGCTTCCAGACAGAATAGCCTGCTTCCCCTTCCCTTTTGACTCTCTTTGCAGTAGTCAACACATTAAAAAGGAATATTCATGCTACCCAGATATACACCTTCTACGAAAAAAAAAAAAAACAAAAAACCCATGGCCAGATAAAATAATAGATAAACTTCACATAATTATCAATAAAAGTGTTTATTTTGCAGTTCAGAAAGCTATATTTTTTTAAATTCACATCCAAAATGAAGTATCTTCCTAATAAGGATTTCATGGTAAAATGTCGTACTATACTTTTATGTTACTGAAACTGTACTATTTTTTCAAAATATATTACAGAACATGTAGAAGTTATTATGAATAATGATAAAACAATAAAACAAAATTATACTTACCAAATAAATGAGCAATGTAATGCAATGAATTTTCCTTGCATGCTAATTCTGTGAATTCCATATCTCACAACAGATTAACCAGGGAGGGAGGGAGGGAGGAAGGAAGGAAGGAAGGAAGGAAGGAAGGAAGGAAGGGAGTGCTGGCTGCAGTATCTAAACTGTAGAACATAGATTCTTTGGAGCTCCAGTTCCTAAGCCAAACTGTGTTAGATGAGTTTTCATTCTGAGTTTCACTCAGAGAGTATTTCAACAAATGGTCAAAAATAAAAGTCTGCATCATCCATTCTCTCAGCACTTACTTACTCAGTCCTTGGACCGGGACTTTGGAGCTCACTACTTTCCATACATTTTAGAAACATCTGGAATGGATATCTGACATCTTCACTCTCTGAACTCTAAATTTGCAGATGGATCATTTTTTTAGGGACTAGAGAAATATAATCAGAAAACGAAAAAAAAACATTAAAATTATAACATTTTCATAATACCATATTCCATTATATCCTTGAGCAACAGTCCTGGCAGACCAGAGATGAAACTTTATTTCCACAGCCACACTCAAAATCCTGAAGACTAAATATTTGAAAAGATGGGCTGCTATCCACGTTGGGTTTGGCTTGTCTTAGACTCTTAAAGTTCTACATTTGTTCAGCTTTTTTTCTGATTCTACACAAATGTAGCTGTGGAACTGATCTGGATGAGTCAGTAATATGGTAATGTGCCCTGTAGAAGACTTCAGAAAGTCTTAGCTAAAGCAAATATACTGGTTATTGTTGATACGAAATGGACTTATCAAAAGGATATTGCAAAATTCAGAAGATTTTGCAGGATTTAGCCTATTAGAAGAGAGAAACACATACACATTCAACCCATACTCTGCTGACTGAATAGTGGAGGTTTTGGAGCTAGAGGAACTGAAAGATGGCTTTCTGCATTACCCAACACAGGTCATCCGGTTTCCAAAAGGCATGAAGAAACACCGATGGCTTGATGTTAAAAAGTTGATCACAATTTGTTCTTGTATATATTTAGCTGTACAGTTTATCTTTCTATATTCTGCAATGTGTCCTATGGTAGAGATGACACTATTGCCTGGTCTGTCACAAGACTGAATAATGTATGCACAATCTTGTCAATTCATCTGAGATATTAGAGATCTTTTATAGTTTAAATTATATAGAATAATAAAAAATGCAAGTGTGATAAAAACCCCTTATCTTTAAATTGTGTACGTTACATTAATATATCTTTTTTATAGCTGAGTTTTGGTTTTCTAAATAGTGATTATTACAGAAATGAGAGATTACATGGGTTTTCCAGCCAATCACTGTAATACTGGTATTTATCTGTGTTGAGAATTTCCATATGAAAGAGGCAGTGACATTACTTCACAGTAGGAGGTTGCATAATGCTGGTGTAAATGAAGAACTTTCACACATTTTAATCTATTGTCCTTGAATTCATTCAGAGGAGGGCAACAAAGTTGGTGGAGGGGCTGAAAGAAATGTCTTATGAGAAGAGGCTGAGGACTTTGTCTAGTTTGGAGTAAAGGAAGCTGAGGGATGACCTCATTGCTCTTTACGGCTCCCTGAGGAGGGGAAGTGGAAAGGGAGGCGCTGATCTCTTCTACAGTCCTGGTGACAGGACACATGGGAATGGTTCAAAGACGCACCAGGGGAGTTTTAGACTTGACATTGGGAAGCATTTATTTACTGACAGGGTGATCAAACACTGGAACAGTCTTCCTGTAGAGATGGCCAATACCCCAATCCTGTCAGTGTTTAAGAAGCATTTGTACAATGCCCTTGATAGCATGCTTTAGCTTTTGGTCAGCACTGAATTTGTCAAGCAGGTGGACTAGACGATCATTTAAAGTCAGTTTTAGCTGAAATAGTCTAGTCCTCTTCTCTTTTCTCTTCTCTTCTCTTCTCTTCTCTTCTCTTCTCTTCTCTTCTCTTCTCTTCTCTTCTCTTCTCTTCTCTTCTCTTCTCTTCGCTTCTCTTCTCTTCTCTTCTCTTCTCTTCTCTTCTTTACCTGGTTTCTGTAGTTTCAAATGGAAAATTCAGACTTTGGGGTAAGATTTGCAGGTGTGTTGACTGTATGAGCACAGCCATCAGGTTTGTAGATTTTACAGATGCTATTTCTTCCCCTGTCTGTGTTAATTGTACCACATGACTGCTAGTCACTAAGTGTAGAGACTGTGCAACTCATCTCATGTTGGGCTGAAGATTTTCCCTACCCTTTCTTTTCTTTTCTTTTTTTTTTTTTTGGCACCTTGCTCAGACTCTCATGAAAGGAAGTTAATGACATCAAAGGCAGAATAAGGCATAAACAGCACTCAGCTCTAGGTATTTTTTATAAAAAGATTCAAGAGTTTTGAGGTAATGATAAGCATTTCAGTGGGAAATGCAAGAAACTTGCCTTTAGGCATCACTATAGAAACCACCTAGCATAGCATATTATTTTACAGTTTGATTTTTCAAAAAGTCTCTCAAAATATTGAAGGTGCTACATATGTTTTATCATACAGTGGTGTAAACTGAAGAACATTCTTACAGTATTTTCTCCTATTTTCTACAGCAATAATATAAAGATGTAACAGCAGCAAAAAGTTACTTTTCAGCACTCTGCACTATGAAAATGAAAGTATGTGTATCACTATCATGACAGAAGTTCCAGGTAATAAATACTTCAGGCTTTTTCAGAGCCAGAGGTGAAGCTGACGTATTTCTAACAGTGAAAATCTGGTCCACATGTAAAAACTTCATACCTCATGTGTTTTGTTCTCTTTTTACAACAGGTGATTTGCTAGAAAATTCACAGTCTGTTGTTGTCCTCTTTCTGCTTTGGAAAATTGCCTATAACCATACTGTTTTTAACTAAAGTCACAAGACAGAGAGATAAAATCTCTCCTACAGCAAGAGGTTCCTAATTTCTAACTTTTTCTGAGGGTAGTATGTTTTAGAAAGTGTTTCTCCTACTAATGTACCAGAGAAAGAAGAGGAAGAACGCATGTTGATAAGAAGCAGATGGTCAGGGCTTATACTTGGATGTGCCAGGGCCTAGCGAGCTTGGACGCTGACAGCGAAGTCCTCAGGTCGTAGGTTTGGTTAGAGTATCCTTCTCTTAGATGATGGATGCCTTACAGGGCTAAACGAGCTCCATCTGCCTGGGTTTGAGGTTAGAGCTGTCCTTCTAGGATGGCTGTCTGAAGGCTAGTGAGCCCAACCTGCCCATGG
>NW_010414053.1:0-317 GCF_000710305.1 Buceros rhinoceros silvestris
GGGACACCATGGAGGCAGTTGTAGAAGGTTGGTGTGGGGTGACAGGGTGGGGAACCCTGTGGAGGGAAGTTGTGGAGGTCTAGTGCGGGGTGAGAGGTGGGAAACCCCGATATGGGGCGTTTGTGGGGAGTTGGTGTGGGGTGATAGGACAGGGGACACCAGTATGGGGCAGTTGTAGGAGGCTGGGTGGGGTGAGACGTGGGGAACCCGATGGGGGCAGTTGTGGAGGGCTGGTGCGGGGTGATGGGACAAGGGACACCAACAGGGGACAGAGCAGGCTGGGGTGGGGTGGCAGGACCCAGGGACCCTGATGTGGA
>NW_010414053.1:559-761 GCF_000710305.1 Buceros rhinoceros silvestris
CCCAACCCCGCCCCAGCCACTGAGGGGGGGGTGGCCAGAACGGCCACCCCCACTGCGGCTCATCGCTGGGGGGTGGCCCGGGGTGCCAGCGCCCCGTACCTCTCGATCTGCGAGACGAAGCGGGTCTCGAAGGCCCCGCGCGTCTTGAGCTTCTCGGAGGCCGCCCCGTTGAAGAGCAGGTTCTCGTCCACCAGCTTCAGCA
>NW_010414054.1:0-277 GCF_000710305.1 Buceros rhinoceros silvestris
TATGTAAGATGTCTGGTAACCTGTCTTTTCCTTCACCCAATACAAAGCTGGTGCAATGAGTAGTGTGGGTCCCAGTCAGGCAGTCTACCCTTCATAGATATATCCTCTTCTCTCTTAAAATCAGGGTGGCTCTTTCAGGGTCAGTCAGTAGACATCAGCAGGATTGTCCTTTGGTTGGAAATCTAAGAGGGTGCAATAGGGAGTGGAGAGTGGCTTGGTTTTTAAGTTATGGGGTTTTTTTAGATAACTCTTTTTCAAATACAAAACCGTCAACCAA
>NW_010414054.1:359-3798 GCF_000710305.1 Buceros rhinoceros silvestris
GTTATGGGTTTTTTGTAGATACCTCTTTTCCAAATACAAACCTGTCACCCAATGCATGGGCTCTTCCTCCCCATAGACATGGAGGGACGGGGACCTGTTTATTGTCCTGTCCTCTCCAAGGAAGCTCAGGTTAATGACAGTTCCCACACCACGCTTCCAAAACAATCCCTTGATAAGCCTCCTCCGGGACACCTCCCCAGTTAGGACTGAAATTGGTAAGTGCTGTGAGGGCTGGTCTCCCAATGCACAGGCCACTGCTTAGATCAAGTGAAAAATACACACGTGAAGTATATCTAAGAGGATTAGTAACACCTCAGATTAATATTTTACAATCAGCAGCAGTACCTGTTAAGCCCAAACCAATCTCAGAACTGTAGTGTAACAAAAAATAGATAAGGCAGCCCCCACACGGAGCAGGGAGGGCAGGCTGACCGCACTGGCAAATGTAGTTGAGAGATGTTATTTCCTATGTGCCCCAAGCATGCTGTCTCGTAGTTAACTCAGAGCTTCTGTTTTTAATGGGCCCTTTACTGGATGTAACTTACTGAACTGTTTTCACTTGGTACACTCCTCTTACCTCTGCAAGTTCTCTATGATCGCATTAGTCTTTCAATTAAAAACAACAAAAAAAAAAGTGAGCAGCCTTTTGTGGCTCATCTGCAGCTGCTGAGTGTGGTGCTCTGGTCCTAAATCTCACAAATTCAGCATCCCCGTGTCAGCGAGTAGCTGAGCTTCTGTATTTTAGAGCATTTCTGTTTTCTGCTCTGGGATACAAAACAACGTATGTGTTTTGCAGTAGTAACATATTTCCAGCCATCTGTAATTGCCTCCTACTTGCATATGCTTAGTCACTGCATACAAACATACACCTTCTGCTGAACTTTAGAATTATGCTCCCCTCTAGTAAAGCTCATTAAGTTTTTAGCTGTATGGTATTCTACAAAGCCTCTTTTGACAACATTAGAGCGCAGTAATCCAGATTTACCTCCAAGGAGGCCAGAGGAGATAATTTATCCAAACCGTTATTGTAAGTACTTACTTTCTCATGTGATCCAGTGACATTTTGATAGAAGTTTTGGTGTGGTCATCAGTTTTGCCAAGTGAATGAAAACATGCTAGCATTAAAAAAGAAAAAAAAGAATGTATTATTGGTAGAGCCAAAACAACATCACAGGAATACTCTAAAGCAATACAATTTAATAACTCTTTTATGGTTTTAATACAGGTCTTACATTATCCTTCATGCTATTACTAGACTAATACTTCTCAAAATCATGGAGTACTCAAAGGTGTACTTACCTCTCCTCTCCCACCAACAGCTGGAGTTTACATTCTTTGTCTGTTTTTATCTTGTCTGTGAGTCTTTTTTTTTCCAAAGTGGATGCATGGGGAGAGGGTTTGCCTGCTTCTGAAGGCATGAAGTTTGTGACTACCCAGATTTCAGCTGTCAATTTCAGTTCGTTGGCAATTCTACTGTCCAGAGAAGTCTGCTTCCTCCTCCAGCATTTGATCACTTAGCCAGAGTATAGCTCTCTTTGGCAGTCCTTGTTAGGAAAGGGTTGTTTGGGTCAGCGATCTCCAGCGCCTTGAAGCTGAGGAAACACACTCCCCCAGTTTCCTCCCTCTCCAAATACCAGCCTTTAGGACATGGTGAGAAGGAGCTAAATGCCAGGTTGATATGCTTTGGGAAGCCTATGTCTCCTGAACAGATGGCTTCCTGCGGTCTGAAACCAACACTTAGAAGTGGGCAGTTTCATCCTGAAACAGGGACGAAATGTGGATGGTGTTAGTCTTCTAGCAAAAATTAGTCCTATCTGGGGAGGGAGAACGTGCTTTGGAAACTTGACTCGCTTTTAGCCAAGACAGGATCCCAGAAGAGGAACCAGACACTGATAGCCAAGGCGTTCTTTCTGTAGTCACAGCTGTTTGGAAATCCCAGAGCAATGAAAATGTCAGACCACAGACAATCGTGAGAATTTAAGGATCTTTTCTCCCTCGCAGTTTGATAGCATGAAGCTTTTTAAAAGAACTTCCTTTCCCCTGAATTACTTTTTCATCACTTCCATACTCTTCCAATCTATGCTATTTCATACTGGTCCAAGAAAAGCCTTTGGAAGTATGTTTGTCGAACTATTACTGGCATTTCGGTCTATGCGGCTGCATAATCTCTTCCAGTCCTGTCCTGTAGGGTTGAGCTTGCAGAAGACTGGCGTGCCAGCTACACAGGCAGAACTGCTGTCCCCGGGTGTCCTGAGGGAATTCCGTGAAATCACTGCTGTGTAATCTTGATCTTCTTTCCAATTCTGGCAAAAGAAGAAATAGCAAAGTCCACAATCAGGTATGTCAAATAGTGCAAAAAGGTTTAGTAGCTTGATGAAGGATTTGTAGTAGCTGTTCATGACAAAGAGGAAGTCTATTCCTCTTGTCTGACTGGTGTCCTGGCTTCATGAGAAAGGTCCAGCTTGTTGCCAGTATCCCAGAAGAGTTGGCAGGTTTCCTCAGGAGCACTGTACACACTTGTAGAAGAGAAATATAACTGTGTGCTGCATCCTGCAGGTTGAATTAAATGCTATGGAAAAAAAAATTATTCTCTACCAAATTACAACAACTTTGTAAGAGAGTGTTTTAGAAGCTGGTTTACTCAACAAAAGGCTCAGTCAGGCAGAAGGGCCTGGTCCTGATGCCCAGAGACAAAGTGTTTGTGTAATTCTGTGGCTGGTGAGCCTGACTGGCTGCACCGCTCTGTCAGAGATGGTGCCTGCACGCAGGAACCTGAGAACGTGCACAGCTGGGCGTGTGGGGGACAAGCGCAGCCTCTCCATCAGTAGTGAAAATCTGGATCTGTTTATGGTTTTGATGAAGCCGTGCTCCAAACTCTCCATCCTTGCTTCAGTTCTCTATCCAGGCAAGTAGCTCTGGCTTATGAAAATGCATTAAGTAACGCGAGATGGTCAAACGCAGAAGTAGTGGAGAACACAGAAGTACTTAAATGGCTAAATAGAGAATGTCATAGTTAAGATCAGTAATTTATGTTATTATTTATGTAAAACTCTGTAATTATGTTGTGACTTGATTAAAATAGAAGCCTTTCAGAAAGAACAAGAGCAAAACATCTTGTCTCTACACTGAGGCTGTTGAAATAATTCTTAGGATGATGAAGAATAAATGCTTTTTATAAAGCAACAATATAATCAGCTGGCTAAAATAATGAGCTGTTTTGAGGAACTATCAATGGACAAAGCCATCCTAAGGGAGTAAGGGGCATTAAGGGAGGAATGAGTGCCATGCCGGACGACACCAGAGGGAGTTTCTGGTTATCCTTCTCTAGGTTTGTGTCCATGAAATGCAGCACCATTTGTCTGTGGGCACATAGTGAGACTAGAAAAGGATAAGGTAGAGAGAACAGAAGACATGGGGGGGGGGGGGAAACGGAAAAAAC
>NW_010414054.1:3877-27510 GCF_000710305.1 Buceros rhinoceros silvestris
GGGGGAATCAGTAAATACAGCTCTTTTAGTAAAATACAGGTCTTTAGACGTGACAGGTAGTGGACTGAGAAGCACAGGAAGAAAAAGGAATAGATCTCAGCAAATACCTGTCATTTCTTTCTTTTCGTTACAATGGGAGAAAAACATTCAACAAAGCAGGAGGAAAACCTACAACTTTGACGTTTAACACTTCTTTTGGAGAAAAAAAAAGGATTTTCAAAGATCAGATTAAATCAAAGGAGTGAATGGGTCTAGAGATTTGCCTTAATTGCTGCTGATAAAGGTAGGAAATTTGAGGGGCTTTTAGGTATTTTTGTTACTTTAAAACCTAGCTAAACTGCCTGATGAATGCTAGATATTAAACACACACTTATTTTCTGTTATATTAAATCTGAATCCATGGAAGGAAGATTTGACTTTGATACTGCAAATTTTTAGGAGAGCTGGATTGCTTTTCTGGTTCCTCTGCCAACCTTCTCTGGACTTCACCTCTCCTTCTTCTAGTTCCCCTCCGACAGATGGAATTAAGATTATTTTCTCCAGCGCTCCCTTTGTCTTTCTTGCCTGTGTAGACTAGAGATGCTCACACTTTTTTTCATGTTCACCTTTTCCTTCTGTTTTCCTCCTATTCATTGTGGAGACTAAGAGGAGGAATTCCATCCTCTCCTCGCACAGGGAGGATGTGGGAGGTTATGTTTCCATGAAGCCTCTGAGAGCAAGGTAGCAGGTGTAGGCTGAAGGGTCCTGTGGAGGTGGGATCATGGCCAGGGAAGGCATCAGATGGTTACAAAGGGGCTGGGGTAGAACGAAGAGGTGAAGCAGAAAGAATCTTGTGCTTTTCCAGCATGTGTCAGCAACTTCATAGGAGTGAGGAGATACCGGAGGAGATACCGAAAGTCCCTCTTTTTCTGCACACAAATTTCTCAGTGCACCCGTCTCCTGCAGCCTCACTCCTATCCTTCCCCCTGCATCCCACCCTGGCTCTGGCTGACCTGAATGGTTGAGAGATTTGGTCCATGGTCCTCTTTCCCAATTTGATTTTCTTAAAAGGCATAGTTGGCCCACCTTTGTCTGCTTGTCTGGTTAGACTTTACTACAGGGATGGCTAACATCATACCGTGAAGTCTATTATACCGAGGTAAGATTTGCATGAGCAGAAGATCCTTCCTGCTCTTATCTGTGCTTGTGTAAACATTGGCATTACTTGGAATTTGTCACCCTCTGCAGGTGATGTGAGTAGTTCTGACATCTTGTTCGCTGACTGGTGGAGAAGAGCATGCTAACTTCATTCCAAACCAGATGTACTTTCTTTGTGCCAGTCCTCTGTCATCTTCTTGAATTAGCTGGTACGTAACCTTCATTTGCCTGTTGTTGTTGCCTAACTCATGGGCTGTCATCCTTGATTTCCTGATTCCAGAGCACTGGTATTGTTTAAGTTAACACAGCTATATATTGCGAGGGATAAGCCGTGGGTTTGTGTCTTAAAATGGTATGTTGCTAGAAGCCTGTCAACGAAGTCAGAAGAAAATGGAGGCCCCATCATGTTCACCTCACAACTTTTCTTTCCTTTAGAGGGTTTATCATTGGCTTTTCTCCATTGCCCCATTTTTTACCATGATTTGCAAAGCAGTAACTTGACGTTTCCTTGCACATGCAAGTGTGCAGAGTTCATTTTCCACAGCTATTAGTATTTTGGGTCTGTGCTATCAGTTTACATTATCTCTATCTACTCCAACACCACGAACAGCTCATAGTTTCCAGCATTTCGGTGACTCAGGACTCTTTTTTTTTTTCCTGGATAAGCCAAGGATTTTCTTGTTTTTATGCCTCCTGGGCACATGAAGCTCTTATGTATAGTCTGGAAAATAGAAGATTATTTTCTTTTCAGAGACTGAGATAAAAGACAGGGAAAGTAATCTGAAAGTGCATGAAACCTCTGGCCCAGAAGCTTATTTGTAAAATCTTAACAACTCTTGGTTATCTCAGTCCCATTTTCCTTTGTCCCCAATATTTGCTTTCTCCTTCTAGTCATGAGCGTAAGCACAAGAAGCTAAATTCAGTCCATTGAGAGGAGCCATCATAAGGCTTTTGCATTATTTATGTCCCACTTGACTCTTCAAAACTATCCTTTCCTACGGGGGTGAATTTTACCCAGTCAGAACTAGCATTCTGTCTCACTGCGTAACCATTGGTCTCTCCCACAGCCAGGTCCCTGTAACAATATTTATAAGCTCTTTCCCGGCTAACACAACAGTTTGCTCTCCAGCTTCTGGGTTGATTTTCCCCCTGCTCCATTAGCTGTATGCCGCCGAATAAGTTCCTGAGACCTGTCAGTGCCTCAGATGCTTTGTACAACTGGCAGTTATACTGGTTGCCCTTTGAAGATGGTGGCCTTCTAAGTGTTTTCCAGATGTTGCTGCTGTGCCTGGTAGGCGTTACTGCCTTGATGTCTGGTCATTTGCTGTTCAGTTTTGCCAACTTCTTTGTTCTTCCCCTGTAATTTTCAATGGTTCTCTGAAGGTTTCTAATCCACGTTTGATACAGAGCTCAACTTTCCTCACATATCATGTAATTGTTTTTAATCATATTAATAGGTATGAAAGCTTACAGCAGTTTCTATTGCAGGCCTTTGAGTCATGCATCTGTTTTCCAGTATTTAGCTTATTGTTCTTTTTTGTTTCCTGCTTTTCTTTAATTTGAAATCTGATCTTAAATATTCAAAAATCTTTTAATCGCCAAGATAATAGATTTTGCAATTAGTCATGAAATTACTAGCATAATGCACTTACTGGAACTGTCTGGAAAATATGTTTTGCTGTTTGAGTACTTTCCTCATGTGTAAACCTAAAAGGTTATCGTATGCTGATCTCATTTATACCCGTTTAAATCCAGAAAGGCTGCTGAAGGCACGGGAGACAGCCTCCTATTAAGTTCATGTGTTTAGGATAACAATCTGGACCCACCTTTGTCTTCATTTCTTGGAGTGGAAGAAGTCACTTCCCTGTATGGTGATGATTAATAACTTACGCATCCCAAAACAGAAAACACATTTGAACAAAAGCAGGCCTCGCTCTTGCTATTGTGTTTTTTAGAGGTGATAATCTATCTCAAATTTATGTCTTTCCCATAACACATCTTTGTCAGGGGAGCCATAATAGCATGATTAGATGCTGATACTTACTGAGCACGTTGTTTGCATGTTGATAAGTAGTTTACTTCCACTACAAACCTGCACACCCTGAACTTTGTGTGGAAGACAATGCTTGTTTCCTTGGAAAAGTACATTGACATTAAAAGCTAATTTACAGCTGATTTCTGTCTTTCTGAAACTCCCTATCAAAAAGCGCAGAAGAATCTTCTGATCAGTTCCTTATCACTCTGTTATCTTGACACTTCAAGTTTCATGGAGCTACAGTTCTTAAAGAAGTTTTAGATGTCTGTGCCTACTTTTTGTTTGGAAAACACTTAAAAAACCGTTGTGATAATAGCATTTCAGGCTAGGCTGGTAGGCTAAGAATCAGTTTTGAACAGTGGATGGAAGGACAGAATTAAAAAATATGTGTGTGTATGGAAACGGAGCAAAATGCCTATACACAGATGTTCACCAACAATGTAGTGATGATAATATTAAGGTGATGTAGAGATGATGGTATTGAGGTGAAGAGCTATGGAATGGCTAGAGAAAGATTTCTCTCATTCACTGCTAGTGTATATTTATGCCAAGCCACATTTATAGCAGGTCAGGTCAGATCAGAAGTGCTGCATGTGGTTAGTTGTTCTTCAATCTTTACTATTTCGTTCTGTGTCTCTGAAAACTTCTCTTTCTTCTAGTATTGTACTTGTGCTTCATCCATGCTTCTCATCTTCTTACTGCAACCGTCCTTTACTGTTTGCCAGTGGCATCAGCTTTGACATATCATTTGTATTCACCTCCCCTAAATCACCTTTGCCTTTTCCTACACTCCTTCTGTCCAGGTGGCTTCTGCCTATTTTTCATGATGACAAGGCTGTGGGTAAGTCATGGCTGGTAAAATAATTTTATTTTTTATTTAAATTTCCACTTCATTGTGTCACTAAGACTGTGATCAAAGATAGTCATCATACGATTTCAAGTTTGCTTTTCCTTTGGTCAACACTACACTTCCTTGTCTGTCTGTCTGCACTTTTTTAGTGGGCCAGGTCTCTGGAAGCAGCCGCTGTGTAACATGCAGGTCCCAGTTTAGCAAAGCACTTAACCATATGACTAACTTAAAGCATCTATTTAAGACATATGATTATGTGCTTTGATGAACGCTTTGCCAAGTAATTTCTGTGTCTTGCTGGGAAAAAATACCGTGATAATATGCCAAGAATTTGACTATGAGACAGTCATTAATGAATACACCGACAGGGAATATTTGCTTTTCCAAATAAGCTTTTGCTATGCCTTCTCTTTTGTGCACAGAATTTCGTAGCGGGGACATTTAAGTGATGAATAGCCATGCAGCTTAGTTATGCTAGCTAGTAATCATGTGAAAAATCTCTTTATTATTGCAAAGGGATAAACTGGAGAGAAAAAGAATCAAATATGGAGCAATAATACAGTAAGTGAGATGACTTTTCCTCTTTGATGGGTATCACTCCAGTACAGCTGGTGCCAAACCAGTGTTACCAAGGAGAAGCCGACTAACAATATTTAGAAGTTTGCAGTCTAAGCTGAATTAAGGTGCAGATTTTCTTCCAGCAAAGATTTTTGGAATGCCAGTATTTCAGTCAGAAAAGAACCTGTGAGACTGCAGGAAGGGAAATGAAATTTATCTGCTCACTTACAGAGGGGAAGAAACTGAGATAAGATTTCCCTTTTTCCTTTGCGTGGGTTACCTGTGGGGCTGTCTGATGGGAGTGTCATGCTCTCAGTGAGAAGCTGGGTCCCAGCTTGGGCTCTGCTCATGCTAAATTCACCTCTATATGAGCAGCCTTGGGTGATGCTTCCTCCCTCGCTCCTGTGAATCAGCCCACAGAGCAAAGCTATGACAATAAATGGGTCTCTAATTGCCTTCAGTCCTGACTGGCTGCTACTTGCTGCTGTCGTGGGACAGGGAGAAGCAAGCATTGACAGTGACCCTGTGAAGAGCCTCATGCCACAGCTGTTCTCAGGACCATTCCTGTAGCTCCAACTCCACGCTTCAGTGCCCTGTGGAGGAGCATAATTGTTTTTCTCCATCACTGATCTTTGCTCCAACAACAATGCTCTAAATCAATGGCATATGCAAAATGCTTATCCTAAGATTATGTTGTCCCCGGTGCATGGGAAAGAAATCAGTAGGAGGAAAGTAGTCCAGTGTAACTGAGAATTTAATTTCCCCACAATAACAGATTGAAACGTGAATCCCCGGGGCATACAAACTAAGGCAAGCAAATGCAAACCTTAAATGCAGAAGAAAAAAAAAAAAAAAGGATCTATGTCATCATGACATGGTCCCCAAATTGCAGCAGATAGTTTTCCAGGGAGAATTTTCATGGTGATTACCTAGAGCAATGTGTAGGGATAGAGTTTTCTCTTGAAGGTTTCTGAAGGAAAAAGATTAAGATAAAGCCCTAGAGTCATGCCTTTACGAAAAAACCAATCTTGCCTGTTAATGGTATCTGTGAAAATCTACTCGAATGAGAGAATAGGGAAGCATCTTTATTTTTCTCTCTTTCGTAACAGAACACTTCAGCATGAAAACCCGTAATTTCCAAGGGAGTCACTGGAAAAGAGTAGATTTCAAAGGAACCACCATGAAGTTTGAAGCAGGTGAAAGCAGCCAAAAAATGAGAGAAGAATGGGGCATTTCACGTTTATAACCCAGTCAGCACTTTGAGTCCAGTCAGCTCATGCTCACATTGCATTCATGTGGGAGATTGTAGAATATGGAGGGGTTTTATGGAATGAAAAATCCCGAGCATTTAGAACTACACATGGACTCTAAGTCTCTCAGCTCGTCATATATCTTTGAAGGAAAGATTAATTCTGGATGTGAAGATATAACTGGATATGAAGAAGTGTGGCACGTTCCTCATCCTTGTATTTTTACATCAGAGTTGTATATCTCTTTAAGAAATTATCTAATTGCTCCAATGAAGATTAATACGGC
The DNA here is from genome assembly GCF_000710305.1 of Buceros rhinoceros silvestris. Lineage (NCBI taxonomy): Eukaryota > Metazoa > Chordata > Aves > Bucerotiformes > Bucerotidae > Buceros > Buceros rhinoceros. The sequence continues at coordinate 9,994 of NW_010414054.1, forward strand.
AATCTATATAGATCAAGCCCTCTGCCATGTGTTAGCCTGCCAGCTCAGACGTGGTAGCTTTACCTTGCCTTTTAAATCCTGTATTCTCTACAACAGGACAAAGTTCCTCAGCTTGCTTTGAATTGCCAAACTGCGTGAGACTAGATCCAAATCTCACTGAAATGGGCGTGAGCAATTTCAGTAAGTTCGGTGTGCTAGGGGAAGGGGTCCTGCAAGCATACGTTGCTCACACTATTTCAACTTTGTCTTTATGGAGATAAGAACACGTTCAATAGCAAGGAATCTTATTCAATCTAGTGGAGACACCAGTTACGTGAGTGCCTTGAGAAAGTCGCAGTCTTAGTGCCTACCTCTGAAGAAGAGCAGGGGAGTGCTGCAAAGCCCGCTGATGAAAGCCCTTGTTAAGAACATCCTCTGCCTCCTGATTGCTATTGAAAGCTGAAGTGTACCCTGATGATGGTTTAGGCTGACTGCTGGTTTTTTGGAGCATTTTGTGTGAGCAGAGTTAAAGAAGCCCTTTGAGACTTCCAAACCAGAGCCTAACCACCATGAGATGAGACAACTGCACCAATAATACATCTTATGGTCACCAAAAACGAGCAGCCTCTCTCTCATTTTCTTCTTGCTCCTGGCATCTGTGGCACTGACTGTAATTCTTACCATGGGCCAAATCAGCTTGTTGACCCACCCTAAAAAAATCCCCTGGGTTTTGTGTACCAAGCTGGGTTAGTTCACAGAGGGTTTGTGCAAATGCTCACAAAAAAGAGATGGGACTGAGCAGTTGCATGCATGAACTTGTGAAGAATATCAGTTTACCTGCAGAGATGCGAGAAAGGATTCGTGCTTGAAGACTTCCCTTTTCCCAGCTGTATTGATTAGTCTGATTCAAGGTCTGTATCCTTAGACCATCACAGTTCCAATATTACTACTCAATAACGCATACAGCGATCCCTTTAGTCGTCAAAGGAAGTCCCCAGGAGCCATCCTGGGCTGAATAACCTTTGTGAAGACCTTTGCAAAAGCCAGTTATTACGTGGAGTGGACAATAAAGGGAAATGAGGGTTACGTTTGCTTATCCAAAAGGCCAGAGAGAGTTCACAGAATATTCTTTGCACAGATAAGCTAGACCTAATGTAAACACTCCTCAGTGGAAAGTATCTGCTGTTTGTTTTCCTAACTTTAACCATGTGGCTAGCAAAAGCAGAATAAATTAAATAAAAGACAGGCATTTTAGTAATAAAAACCCTGTGTTACTGGCCCCTGAAAAATAAGTTAAAATTATCTTCTCTACTCGCTGCATGAAAAGCATGCTGATGTGGCTGCAAAGCTTTCTTGAAAGTGAAAACTGGTAAGATTTCGAGCCCATCCCACGAGATATTCCTCAACACATTAGAGCAGAGCAGTCTGCTCATTTTGGTTAAACCACTGCTTCTATGCCCTTTAGTTGGGCAATACTGATATTATATCAGATTTTCAATGAAATTAATAGATATTTGTCTGAGGGAGAGCTGGAGGAGGATTGGAGGAGAAGGTTCTTATGCTTTCCAATTCTGCTATAGAAAATTCCAAACAAAATCCTTGGTGAATATAAATTAGCATAGCATGGCTCTTAAAAATCTCTCCCACTACCCATCTGTATCTTTAGGTTCATAAATATCTGAGGAAAAAACCTATCTTCTCTGCCAGAACTCTTTGGAGATTATTTCAAACCAACTTGTGATTAATTTGTTTGCTCTTCACTGTCTTTTTCAAATGTGACTACACTTAGTAATTTATATCATCAAAGTCTCGACTCTCCATAGCAAGTTGTCCAACCATGCCTGGGTATTTCAGAGCTAACAAAAGTGTTGGTTTTATGATTAATCCTTTTTGATAAAACTTTCCACTTTTTATTCCAAAGAATAAAACTTTAATTCCTGGTGTTTCATCAAAAAATTGGAGTGTATTGTGGAAGAGTTGGAAACATGAGGCTGGGTGAGGGAACAGAGGACTGTCCTTCAGAATGAAAACAGAAGACCTGGCTGTTGGAGCTGATCCGATACCATCATGTAGTGATGTTTGTGATAGCTGCCATTTCTATGGCAGTGAGACAGCATGATTTACCGCAGTAACAGAGAAGGCAAATGCAAAGCTTTTGTTTAACTTCAATGCCACGAGCTATTTGTTGATATTGGGGAGGAGGGAGGGAGAAACTCTGTTAAGCACATCATAACATGTCTTAAGTATAAAGAGAAGTCAATAAAGGGAATCATGGTGTTCGATTCCCCCTTCTGTGCGCACGGAGCTTGTGCACAAATGCAGACATGGCAACTTCCCCGCGATGTGGAGCATAGGCGATTTCTCTGTGCAGACTGCAATACCTGTCCATCTCCTGGCTCAGGAGAGTGGCACGGCCGAGGTCACTGAGCAGAGTCACTGGCAGAGTTGCTGGTTCCGGCTTTGTGCTGGCTGGGGCCCTGGGTGGGGGGGTTCGAAATAGAGCATAGGCGATTTCTCTGTGCAGACTGCAATACCTGTCCATCTCCTGGCTCAGGAGAGTGGCACGGCCGAGGTCACTGAGCAGAGTCACTGGCAGAGTTGCTGGTTCCGGCTTTGTGCTGGCTGGGTCTCTGGATGGTGGCTTCAGCATGAAGATTAGATGAGTTGCTGGACTAGGGTGGCTGGAGAAGTCTGTGGAGTATGTCAGCAGAGGAGGGTAAAGGTATGGCACCAGCAGAGCTGAAGAGGTGGGTTTGCTGGAGGCCACGATGGCCACAGGGTCCTGCTGAGGTGCAGTGGTGTTGTGGCTCGGGTGGAAAGAAGAGCTAGGGTTTGGGAGAGGAAGGGTTTGGAGATCCACCTTTATAGTGGGATTCCCCAAGGCTCAAAGGACTAAGATGGAGCTTGTGTTGGTAAACAAAAAAATGGTAGAGATCTGGTCCTCTGTACTGGGTTGGGTTGAAGGTTTGGGGCAAAAGGACAAAAAATGTGTGTTTGCTACCTACTCTCACAAGATCCAAAAGGAAAACACAGAGGCTGGCAGGTGGTTGTTCCAGGTTTGGAAAATCATTAAGACTCATTGTAATCAAGACTGGAGTTAACACAGAAAGAAAAGGATAGGATCAGGGACAGCGTGAGGCTTCGTGTTTAGCTTTACTGTTGAATGATGCAACATCACAGCAGTAACTGAAGGCTGATGTCAGACATGGGAATTACCCTTCGTTTAATTGTGGGGTAGGTGTGTCTGATAGGATTAGGTGATTGGATGCTGGGGCTGGGCAGCTTGACTCTGCCATCACCCTATTTCATCTGATTTTTCCCTTCCCGTCTATCCCTTGCTGATGTGCCAAGCATTCCTCATGAAGGAGTGGGACTGGCCAGGGTAACCCAAACAGAGAACTGAAGTCCTCCAGTGTAATACTGGCTCTGCCGCTGGCTGCCCACATGAGTCACTCCATGGGGGCTGGTCAGCACCAAAAATAGGCCGTGAGAGATTGTCTAGTTTCCAGCAGTGCATCCTCAACTGAAGCCTCCACCTTGCTTGTTCCAAGATGCTCTCCTGTCTAGGAAGGTAAGATAATCCTGAGCTGCCCTTGCCTTGGCTGAGCCTGGTTTAAGTGCTGGGACTGGAGAGGTGCTGGTGGAGGCAGTGGCCAACCTCCACTTCTTCAGTGTGCTACATTCATCCCTCACTGCTGTTGAACACTCTCAAGGGCAGGAAGCTCAGCTAAATAAGCCTCCCATCTACTCCAGAAGGACTCTTCAGGAATGTGTCTCTATTAGTCTATTAAGAACAGTCTATTAAGAACAGATGCCAGCTCACACTGAGCACACCTGATGGTCACTACCATCAGGCTGCCTCATCTTCCCCTGCCACCATCCTGATCCTCGCCCATCCTAGAGACGGCTCCTGAACTCTGCCGTGCAGGTCCACACATTTCAATGTCTGCTGCTCTGGAGAGTGTTAGTAAGATCCAAGTCAGCCTTCACTGTCCCTTGTGAAATACATCTGATGCCACAAGATGGGTTTTTTCTGTGTAAATAACACAATATTGTACATCAACAATAAACAGAATTGTTGAAATGACAGAAAGCTTTGGGGATAATTATAGGGAAGAACTTACTCGTTTACCTTCCTCATACCTCGCAATTATAGACGGGTGTTTGTTTATTCTTTGTTTAATCTGCACCAGTTCTTATTCTGTAAGACTCTTCTGCGGTGTGTGCTGCTGGAGTGCATTTGTAAAACTAAATTAGCAAAGAGAACACAGATGTTGCTCTGCATTCTCTTTTTAGCCATACAAATTATAAACAATGATTCTTTATTTTTAAAGATACGCTTTTCTGTCTCATAGTGGGTTTAGAGCTGATTCTTTCAGTATGTTTTCTGTTTAGAGAGCCTGTTCTTGTTTTAATATCCCCTACTGTACTTCATGTGAAAATGATGTTGCTTTCGCATTCATTGCACATATCTCAAATCCATATGTATGTTACTGACCTGATGCAAGGGCAGAAGAATCGATAATTTCATAGAGAGCCACAAAGACAAACAGCGCGTTTCTCACCGAAGCCTACGCTGACTCAACAAGTGTGCTTTGGCTGGTGTGTAAAGAACAGAGCTGCTTTCACTGCTGCTGCCTTACCTGAGCACGGTAATACAGCCCGAGAGCTGATGGTAGCGGAGGCTGAGTTGTCTTTCACTAAGACTTTATTGCAGATTTTCCTACTGGAGAACACGGCATTCAAAAGCTCTAATGCTGGATTTCATAGCACAGAAATTTAAAACGTCCTTCTGTCCAAGATCAAAAGAAATTATCCATATTTCTGATGTTGTTTTCTTTCATAACCCTGATGTGAAGGCATTGTGACTTCTATCAAATTTTGATTTGTTGACCGTGGTTGATCTGCTGATAAGAGAATGTATTTGAGTGTTTGTTTGTTGCTTTGGGTTTGGTTTTTTGGTTTGTTTTTTTTTTTTTTGAAAAATCAGTAACTAGGTCACGTTGATTTTAATTCAATACATGCTCCCACCAAATTCGTATTTTGAAGACAAACTGTGTTAAGATCACTACTCTCAGCTTCTGAGTAGACAGCAACAGATAACATGACAACAGTGTGTGTGCGTGGGGGTAAGCGGCGCTATAATTGCCCAAAACTGGAAGAAGTTTATCATGAAACTGTGAACAGCTGTTGTTAAGAATCATTCCGAGCAGAAGAATGCGCCTCCTGATGTTACTGTACATTGGAGACGTTTCTGTGCCACATGGTGTCCATCACGCTGAATGCTTTTCCTATGGGCTGGATAGCTCGTAAGACAGAGCAGGCTTTGTGCTGAACAGTGAGGTGTCTTGAGTCAGCACGTCATATGCAATAAAAAACTACGGACTTGAGTGGCAAAAATGAACTTAGGATAGTGCAGATTTGCTGATAAAAATTTTCTCCAGCAGTGAGCGTCATATGAAAAAAAAAAATGAAACTGTTCTGCTTGATCATTTTATTTTGTTGTTTTAGTTTTGGGAACAGGATATTGTTCAAGGCTTTGACAGGTCCAACAGTAGGATTTGAATTGGATTTTTAAGAATTTGGGGGGATTAAATTGCAGTTTGGGTTTTCAGTGGGGCTTTTGGATTTATCTTGAAGTTAGAATTGAGAATGTTGCTGTAACTGCTGGAGTCGTCTGGAGCTTTATTAAACTAGAAACACACAGGAGGTACAGTATCAGCCTGTGGCGGGTCTTAAAACTGTGAGTCCAGTCTCGTGTTTGGGAAACTGGAGAGATTGATTGAGAATAGGCCTATCTCCGGTCAAGAATAATCTTCCTGATGGATTTATCTGTATGAACCCAACACTTAGCTTTGGTGTTGAAGCTAATGCAATCAAAAAATCATCAACCATGAATCATTTTGGAGAAAGCTTTCATTTTACTTTTCCACTTCTAAGTAGCGTATCTGGGTTGTAAAGCTTCAGAAAACACACTTTAGAGAAGATCATAACCTGAGAGTACTTTCTACTTTATTATTTGAAATATGAGACTATTTTCCCTGCACGCTCCTCAATTTCTCTCTAAGTTTGGCAAGTCGAAGCATTTCCAGAACCAAAGCAGCCGTTTTGCAACCAACAGCTGCCTGTCCTTAGTCCAGCTGGCAAGCACCTTCACCTCTGCTTTTCTCTTTTTTGCACTGCTGACATGTTTTGTCTCATTACATCTCCTGAAAACAATTAGACAGCCATCAAATGGCAGTGCTTTCAGACTGCGTTGGGGATGAAGCCTGGCGAAAGGTCAAACCGTTTCCAGTCATCCTCTTTCACCTACAGCCCTTCCTTTAAAACAGCCCCCCGGAAAAATCCAGACACAGGCAAGAAATTTGCAGCTGGCTTATATGAAGGAGCATTCAGTAAGAGAGTGTGAGATAGACAGTTTATACAGCTCTCTTCCTGAGTAGGGAACAGGAGCTGGAAGAGGTTCAGGTGATGCCTTGTGCACCTTGTCATGGCTGAGTCAAGTCCTTCCCCTTCATCTTCATGCTGTCCCCCCTTTACTTCTATTTCATTTCAAACTGTCATCCCTCTGCTCTTCTTCCTGCTTGCTGTCGTGCAATCACTTTGCTTTAGCTGTCAACCTTAGATGAGATGTCCTGTGCCTCAGAAGTGCCTATTGTTCTGCATCAGCTCTCAAGAAAGCTGAAACAACTGGCTCCTCTGCAAGCATCTATCCTGCAGCCATCTGGAGACACTAGAGAGATGGCACCAGCCTCAGCACTCTGCAAGGGATGGATTCATAGAAAAGGGTGGTGAAAGTAGAACAGCGCAGGGTTTGGAGGCATTTCCTCACAGCACAGCAGGAGGTACTACTCTGTTTTATAAAGACCAAGCATTTGCCCCTTGCTTACAACAGTTTATCAAAGAACCAGCAACTGAGCTTTTTTCATTTCACTGCTGAGCTCAGTATTACAGCCTGTCTTTTTGCCCCTTATATTTTTTAGCATTGGGAGTTAACAACTAAAAGGCACTCGGGGGTTTAAGATACAAATACGGGATGTGAGACACTGACCCAGTATGTTCAGTGTCTACCTCTCTGCAGATTTCTTTTTTTTTTTTTTGGAGGTAGGTTTAAAGGTCCTTAAGATTGTTTGTTTAAGCAACTGGGATAAAACCTGCAGTCCTACTGAGGCTTCATCATTGACTTCAGCACAGATAGTAAGTCACTTTCTGTGTGTCTAACCCACAGCTGACCATCTGGAAAACAGGAGACCTTTCATTCCTGTTTTCTCTCTTCAGATCTTCAACTATTCAAGGCATTTGCTTACGAACTAATGTAACAAAAGCCTGTGCTCAGCTCAAGGCAGCAGAATATTATTAGTGATACTTCTGACAGCTTGTCAAAGAGAACCTTTAACACTGAATATAATGAAGAGGCAAGAGGAGGTGGATACTTTGACTTGCTGGTTGCTTTGTATATCCAGGCTAACACGTGCTTGGAAGTTTCTTGCAATACCATAACAAAACAACCTTCTGGAGCTGAGATATAGGTCCTCAGGGGAAATCCTGACTCTGCTGTTTTCAAGGTTTTCAAGGTCTGGCTCAGTGAAAAGGCTGATAGCAGCCATACTGAAAGTCCTGCCTCTTGAATAAACACTGACTTTCTTGTCCAAAAGGCAGTAGCATCACCTCTGGTTTGATGGATTCAGCTGCAGCACTGAGTAATGAGTTGAAAAATAACATTGCAGAGACCTGTCAAGGTACCTGTGCATGATCAGACTCGGCATGATACAAGCTGACAGCAGTCTGAGGTGGGAAGTTACCCACTGACAAACTTTTTAAACCAAGTTGTTTCCTGGCTGGTGTAATACAAGTCACAATTGTCTCCGTGAGTGCTGTCTGAGGATGGCTTATCTGTAAACCAGCAGAAGCGCTTCTGGAATCTTTTCAGCTTTGATCTCCACACCATGACAACCATGACCTGGGCTATGGGGAAACTGTGGCCTACAGGGGACAAGATGTGCCCAGCACAGCTCCTCTGTCCTGTCAGGTTGGGGCTGCTGCATGAAGTGCTGGGGCGGGAGCTCATCTCTGTGCTGCAGTGACAGCTGGTCTGGGCTGAGGCCACTCTAACTGCATCACGTGTACAGTGGTGGTGCTTCAAGCAACACTTGACACTTATTTTTGACTTGTCCATTCTCTCCAGGGTGGTAAATGGCCACATCTCTCTGCTGCCAAAAATGGCAAACCCAGAGCAGAACAGCATTTGCAAGGTCTACTGCAGACTGTGTCTTTTCATACACCTAAGAGAAACGCTGCCATTAGTGTGTTGTAACTCATACATCCACGAGCACTTACTGCTGCCATATTGCAGAATAACATTCACACAAGGCCCTTCTCTCGGGCTCTGAGCAGTGCTGGATGCTGCCGGCATCCGCTGAGCCTGCAGAGGCAGTGCAGTGCCAGTCCAGGAGGGGCTGATGCTCTCAGAGCTGCCAGGGCACCAGGACAGGAGTCATGGTCCTACTTCCACTAGCAGCATGCAGCTGGGGACGAACACTGCTGGGCTGGGCTGTGCCGGACCCCAGCCACCATCACTGTCCCTGCTTTGCTCTTCTGGCTGGGTGCTGCAGGATGGCACCATATGGGGGAGGGCACTGTCCTGCTCCCACCATGACCCTCGGCCCCCAGCTCATCTGCCCTCGCCTGTCAAGGTGTAGTTTGGTGGACAAACTCTGCCACGTTCTTTTTTAAAATGCAAGGACAGTTCCTTGCAAGATCGCTGGGCAGGTAGAGCAGAAAAGCGATGCTGCTCCGCACCACGCTCTGGCATGCTGGCAGCAAGCACCTGGGCACACGTCGTGCCCTGCCCCAGCAGAGCAGTGCAAACAGGGACATGGAGACAGGCTCGTGCGCCTGTCAGTGATCCACTTTTCCAACTACAGAAAAAGTTGTAAAGACCAGGAAGCGGACCCAATAAAAAATACCGCTACCACCTATAAAACATGTCTTGTCTAGGCCCTTAAACTATCAAGGCCTCAGCGACATTTCCAATAAATGCACCTATATTTCACTGCATAGCCTTTTCATAAAGATCTATTTTTCTTCGTGAGTTCTTCCCTACAGTACAAGACAGGTAATACAAAACAGACTCAGGAATAATGGGATGCAGCCTCTGTAGAGAAGCCAAGGTGACTCTATATAATCTTTAACACCTCAAAAAATAGACACTTCTTTTGCTCATGAGGACTGAAGCCCTGAAGCCCTCATCCCTAATAGGGATGAAACACATGAGAAGCGTGAACATGCCTTTAACTGATCGCAGCCATCCAAGTTAGGCTGTGCTCAAACAGTTTGCCCTCGTGCTTTATATTAAGGCTCTGTGCACAGGTAGTTTATAGAGCCTTATCTGATGATTAATGTCTGTTGTAAACGTGTAGGGATATGTTACACATATTACAGATAGCATTAGAGATAGATGGAAGCCATTACTGCAGGTAACTTACTGATCTGTTAGTCTTTGTAAAAACAACCTGTAACAGCTCATTTGAAGTAAACATAACATGAAGGGTGACCCAGATTGCCCTAGGATGGGGATCGTCTCGTCACAGATGTTTCAGATAAATTCTCTATATCTGTCAGCATGTTTCATTTGCTCAACAGTTGTCCTATTAGTGCTTACATAAAGCTTTTCTGCTTACCTACTTAGTTTTCACAGGTAGGATAAGTTTCACTTGGCTTTATTTACTGTAATGTCCTGAAAACACCCCTACTATCTGTGTACGGACTACCACGTTCTAGAGACACCATGCAGAGCTAGTCTTCAGGGCTGTGTGTATGTAGCAGAAGGCAACATGGGACAGAACCCCCCAACCACCTCTGGGCAAGGTAGAGTGAGTGCCAGGAAGGCAGCGAGGTGCCAGGAGGAGCTGCTTGCTTGTCCCCAGCAGCAGAGCTCTCTGCAGGCAGTGTGACATCAGGAAGAGCAGCCCCAGCACGGTGAGCACCATGCTTCTCCTCCATCCAGCTACCAGGCAGTGCTTATAGCAGCTAAGAAACAGTTCCCGGACTCTTCTCCTGAGAAAACCCACCACTTTCCAGTCCTTGGCTGGTCTGCAGTCTTGGGTTCCCTCTTATTTAATCCCAGTCTGGCCCCAGCACCCCAGGTAGCCTCTCCCCAGCATACAGAGCACCCTGTATGCTGTGGGACCTGTGTGTTCAAAGCCGCCAGGCAGCCTAGAGTTCACATCTCCTGCTTCCTGGGCACGTTTCATAACCTATGCCATGAAAGGTTCCTGTCTCCATGCCCTCACAGCGGCTGCAGGAAATGAAGAGGCTCAGCCTCACTGACAAAACTGAACCCAAAAGAAAGGTGAGATTTCAGAGACACCTCACCTCTCAACATTGCTGCTTGCCCGAGTCTCTGCTCAAGTGTGTCAAATGGGAGCATTTGGAGATACTCAGCTTTAACACCTCCCTCCTATGTACAGGGAAGAGACATCGATACACATCATATGTGTATCATATATGAGCTCTAGACACCACTTAGATGGATGCTTAGAACTTTAGTGCTGCCACAGGTGTTTACCTTCAGTGTCTTACACAAGAAGTGCAAACAGAGAGCTACCCTCTCTCAGAGAGCTACCCTACCCTCAGTCCCAGCTCCATGCCCATCAGCTTGTCTCCTCACTGATGAGAGAAATCAATACAATATTTTGTCTGCTCCTGGATTTCTCTTACAGACCAGCGGTCTCTTCCTTGGAGTCCACCTAAAGCATCTCCATGGTTGCCATGTGAGCACAGTACAGTCCAAACTCTGAAGCCTGACCTGCTTCAGGCAGGAAATGGGGCCAGAAGATCTCCAGGAGTCCCTTCTAACCTACATTTTTTTCTCTGATCAATGAAGAAATGCCTATACACTGATTTAGTTGCAGAAATGATGTTGGGACCAGACTGTGATCTGCACTGTAATGTCAAAGCAAAGCCCAGAGAAAAGTTTATCTGTGTTGAGAGTAGGATACAACTTCTTTATTTAAGTCCCACATAGTACCTTATTGCTACAACCCCCCTGAGAGAACTGTCAGACAAATCCTGCTGCATAGGAGGATACCCATATTATCATTGATAATAAAGTTACAAATGCATGACTGATAAGGAAATGCCCAACTTCCACTCAGCTGTTGATTGCCATGGACTTATTCTGGATGTGTCAGTATATTTGGAGTGACTTGGCTGGGTTTTCTGGCTATCTGACATACAATTAAAATGCACCATTTTCTTTATTTTTTAGCTACTTGCAATCAAAACCTGCAAAAAAATAAATAGCCATCACAATGGTCAGGGAATCTGCAGCAGACACAAAAGCTTGCGGAAGAAACATGTTTTGCAAAGTGCCCTATACATCCCAGATGTGGACTCTGAGAGAAGGGATAGAGCTAGCACCAAACCTGACTTGCCCTAGCTCCTCCCTGCGAAACATCTGCCAGGGACTCGCACGTGTCTGTGAGTCCACACATACCCTTGTTTGTCCAAGCTGCAGCAGGATGGCATGGGGAGCGGCCATCTCGCCAGCCATGTCAAGATTTATGGACTAACCACCATGCCTTGAAATACCATCCTCTCGTGAGCCGGGCAGCCAGTCAAGAGCCTGGAGCACGCTTTCATGTGTGGTCAGTATGCAACCCTGATTTATGAGCGAGTGCTGCATTTTGTACTGATTACAGATGCCTGGCTGGTTTTGACAGCATGGTCTTGTTGCTGGTAAGCAGGAAAACTGTGGTAAACTATGAAGTGCTCAAGAGCTAGGAGTGATTCTCCATTGCAAAATCCTCTCTGGCAGGCTCGTTGGATGCTACCGTCTACCGGAGGTGCACTTCCAACACAGTGCAGAGCAAGGAGCCAGTACTGTGGTCCCTACGAGCAGCAGTGGGCAAAGCACACAGGCAGCCTGGCAGCATTCCTTGAATGAGCACAAGGAGGCAGGTTATAGAGTTGTTTTTGAACAAAGTGACAGTGAGAGATCTAAAACAGGAAAGCCAAGTTTTACAAACCAGTACAGCGTGTCCTAAAAAGCAGTAAATATCACTTAAATGATTTAATGACTTTTATATATGTACATGCAAACTTCCTTCTGGCTGGACTGTAACTGCATGGCTCCCATGTTCCTACAGACAACTGCGCACTACTTTGTCTTTTGCACCCATCCTTCTCCTACTTCTTTCTCTTCAGATTCTAGCCAATGTGCACCTTCTTCCCTTTCCATCCAAAAAAGTCTCCTAAGAGCTTTCTGCCTCTACAGCAACATGTATAGAAGTAAGAGAGGTTCTCAGAGCAGAGGAATGAGCTTTCACAGACTGTTTCAGCGAAGCTATAAACTGCTAGCCTGCTAAAGATGTTTCCAAAGACTTGCTCAGCATGATAACACAAGGCTGCAAGCCAAGGGTGACATAATACAGTAATTACTTTATCAACACAATAGCTGGGCCAAAAGCAGAATGCAAAGAGAAACACTTAAAATAAGTGTTTATTGAACTTCAGAGTGTGAAGACTTATCTGCCCATTGCCTCACTAATCCTCCATCATGATGATCCCCTTCTCATCAGGGAGGAATGTTTACTAAAGGCCCAGGAGAGCTACCTCAGCATCAGGGAGGGGAAGGAGTAGCTGGTTCAGTTCTCGCCTCCATTAAGAGTAAGTTTTGGGTATTAAGTGCTGAAAGCCTTGGAATTGTAGGAAAATGGTACCTGGATTTTGTCTTCGGGCTTATAGTGTTGTGCCCTTACAGGGTATGTTTTGGTTTTCCTCATCCTCATATTTCTACAAATGTGCTGCAGAGACTCACCACTTTGTGGTGGGTTTGTCTGGACCCTGCAAGGAGCACGAGGCTTGACCCACACTCTTACGTACAGAGTTCATATCCTCCTGAGGTGAAGACTGTCATTCCCTGCTGATATAACATGAGGTAAATAGAATTGTGTCAACTCATAGCAACTGCAGATCTTTCCGAAAGCTTACCTTTGTGTTTGGAAAAATAGAGCTAGATGGACTCTGAGTCCTCTTTTGGATTTCTAATCCTTCTCCAGAAGATAACGTCCAACCAGTTGTTGGACTTTTGTTCAAGTGTAGGATATGCCTCAGTTGGACATAAGAAATTTGCCACCTCACTGAAACCATCGAATTAGACGTTCCCTCCACACCTCGGTGTGCCCAGGCTGCCCACTGACAGATGAGGGGAAGCCAGGAGATGCTTCAGTCTCATCTGGAAGCCATGCACTGGGAGCTTTGAGACTGACCAAATGAGTGACGGACAAGAGTGATGGTGCTTTGGGACCTGGGGCTCACCTGGGTCATGCGGCAATGCTGCGTCCAGACACTAATCCTCCCTCTGCCTCCATGAGATTTTTCTCCATTCTTCTGGGCTGTTTTTAAATGTCAGGAGCAGCAGAGGCTTCCCCTCCATTCTTGGGAGCCACAGGCATTGCCTAACACGTTCCTCTGTCAGGCCATTTCTCCCTGCAGCTCAAGCTTTGCCTGTCACGATGCTATTTCTCAAATCAGAAGTGACGCACTCTTTCATGAGCCATTCTGAGCAATGTTTCCTCTGAGTCCCTTAGCAAAGAAGGGAGCGACAAGAGCAGCCTCAGATGGCACCAGGTGGCTGGAGGATGGACGTTCACACTGTTTCTGTAGGTATCCCGCATTTCTATATTTTTCTTTCAGAAGAGGACAGCTACATCCTCTGTACCCAGCAGCTCGTCTTTCAAGGCTCTGCAGAACTGGACTGGCTTTTCTTGGGGCATTATCTCTCAAAATCCTCAGCAGCCAATGAGACATTACCAGGTATAATGTTGCAATGCTGCTGCTCAAGTTTTAGCACTCAAATCCTCAACAATGTGAGGAGCGAAAAAAATAAATAATTGAACAAGTTTTCTGTTTGTTTTAAAGATATTTTCACAAATGTTGTGTGGGAGTTATTTTGCTCAGAGCAAGTGGGCGCTGGAAAATGGTGCCAACAGTTGAGTTTTGAAAGACATCTGAGAAAGACTAAAGGGGCCAGCAGGGAAGCCAGCAAGGAAGAGCCAGCGGTCATCAAAGTGTGACCTTGAGAGAGCCTGGGCAGGTTTTAGCTGTGCTGGCTGATGGCAAGGCAGATATTGGGATGTGCCATGGAGGAAAGCACAGTCTGGGTGTGACGTCACTGTTTGGAGCACAGGAAAGGGAAGACTCAATCTAGTCAAGATTCAGGTCCAAATGAGGGTTTTAGAATAACAGGGGATGTCTGGAGAGGGAGGGAGCTGCTTGTCTTTTCTCAGTGGGTAACAGCAGTGTCAAATCTTCCTGATGTCTTACACCTATCCTACACGTCAGTTATGGACTGGGTATTTGAAGGTGCCCATGGCGGTCTGGTTCCCAGTTCCCACCAAGCTTTGAAGTAACGTGGATGCTCAACTGCCGCAAAATTACCTTCAAAAATCTCATTCAATGCATGGAGAAAAAAAAACCCAACCCTCTTAGACTGCATCTTCAGTGAATGTGTAATGTTTGCTGGCACCGGGCTGGGACACAAGATGAACGCTGACTCAGAAAGCAGATCACCTCCTACTGCATGATTTCACTGCTTTCAGAAGCAACCAGATGTTTCTTGAGAGACTTATGACTACCTGGACGAGAGTGGTGGGAAAAGAGAATGGGATAGATCATTGGGCAAACTATCTAACTGCAGGAATTGATCAGTATGACATGCTGAGGATAGAAACAATTCTGAAACATGCTCTTTTTGAATGAATCAGAGGAAAATTCAAAACAAAACAACATAGCAGAGACAAGGCTGGGATTATTTTTTCACATTATAATGCAGCAACATCACTGGTTCTAGGGGCCTCACCTAGGCATTGAACAGAAGTACATGGAGTTACCCATAGCTTGTAATCTACAAGGAAGACACTCAAGGAGATCAAGGGTGGGATTTGGAAATGCACAGAGCAGAGCAGAGCTTCCTTGGTTTCAGTGGGACATGTGTCTTGGGTCACACAAGTGTTTCTTGAGAATCCCACCCTAAGGAATTTCTGCAGAGATGCATAAGTTACACGAGGGGTTGGGTTTAGCCTTCTCCAGCTTTCACCATTCCCATTCAGAACCTTACGCGTTATAGTCTAGACAAGTCTTATTCGTGCAGTGATCTTGAAGGTCACCAAAAGACTGTAGAGGCTTGCAGAACATTGAAAAAACTGTAAGACAAGCTCACAAAATTCTCGTAAGTCTTCAGGCCATCCAGGGGTTCACACCAAGACAGCTGAGCCAAAGCAGTGCCTTGTGTTTTCAAAATGTTGAAGCAGCCCTGGTAAAAGTCCACTCCACAGGAGTGTTTCATGAAGAGGATTGCGCTGGCAAAATGGCACAGAGGGGTATAACTCCTCAGTTGCTGGGGAGCTGTGTCACATCACTGCTGGCGTCTTGTCAGGTTTGTTGTGGGATCAGGGCTTCCTCACCATGGCCTCCGTCCTTCCCCTCACCTGATAAATATTCCCTCCCCAAGCACTGCTGAGCCCTATGGAACGGGGCTGCAGTGAAAGCACAGCGTATTCACATGGTTTGCCACCTGCCTCTTGGTCGGGTGACAGGCATGCAGGAAGGTGTCATATGCCCAGGCTGGAAAGCAAATAAGTTGGGAAAGCAGCTGGAACCCCACTGGGATGGACCAAGGCAAACAGCCTGCATCTTCCATCAGCACCAAGAGCTGCGAAGGCGGGAATGAGACTATTCCTACAGAGAGGTCCTGGAGTGCATCCCGAGCCCTGTGCTAATGCATGGCCCCTCCATGTACACGCAATTTCAGCATTTCATTCTTCTCACCATTCCCAATAGGCAGGTGCCTTGTTTTGGAGGCCGATAGCCCACTCTGGTAGCACAGATGCAGCCTGTCCCCTGTCAGCTAGCCTGAGTGTCCAGACATTTTCCCAGCCTGCTTAATTAATATAGTGGTATATGGAGATACCCTCTGGCCCCAGAGAGAAGCCTTGCTCCTGTGTAAGTCAGCTAAGGTACCTCTGGAATAAGAGGATCTGCATATGGGGATAAACAGGACCTCCCCCCCAAGAGGGGAAATTTGTTCTCTAACACAGAAGTGGCCTCCAGTGAACTGCACCCTGTATGACCAGAACCAAACCTGACTGTTTTCACTTGTTGATGTTCACAGTTTGAAAGGAAGTGCAGCCTCACACAGATGAACCCTCTGTCCTCAAATTGTCTTGTAGAATTTCGTGAGAGAAGAGGGAACAAACAGGCAGATTTTTGGCACTGCCCCCTTTCAAGAAGCATGAGTTTGCGAGAGGGGATTTCGGAGTGTTCCCAGCTATTCCAAGAACTGGCACAGAGGGAAGATCATGACGTCCTTTCCTCAAAACTTCAGTACTTCCTCCACCTGGGCTGGTGCCTCTGTTTCTCCAGGGAGGGTTACACAAAGGGCACAGCCAGGTTTTCACTTCAAGTCTGTCTGAAGGGCAAGTCCAGACCCAAAATCAAGCACCTGCTGCACATTTCACATTTGTGTTTAGCACAACTTGCCACGCACCCAGCAGCCTGCAGAGGAGATTTTGAAGAAGTGCAAGGTAGTTAAAGGGAATGGATTAAAGCTCATAGTGTGAATAACAGGATTCAGAGTCTGAGAGCTTTTAAGCGCTCAAGAAGCTGAAAGAGTAAATCTTCCTTACGCTGTTCTGCTGCTTCCTGCCGGCTGATCGTGTTCAGTAAATGAAAGCCATGAAGCATCAGTCCAGTGCTGCATGAAATGTCTGCAGCTCCCAGTCGCACTGACACTTAACAGACATCTCAGGTTGTAGTCTCACCTCCCTCTAATCAGCACAAGTTTCTGGAAGTCACCATTAACCTGCCTCTGGCCTTTCCCTCTCCTGGTCCCTCACCCTCTTCTCCATCAGGCAAAGAAAGAAGCGAACGTGTGAATGGGTGGTGGGGAAGCAGTACTTAAATGAAGTTATGGAAATGCTATTGTGTAGCATTTAATATTTTTTATTTTCTCTTTAATTGGAAGCCCAAATGAAGCTGGGTTTTGCTTACGGAAGTAGCTTTTAACAATTTTGACACTCAGCTGGAAGGGCTCAGTTCTTCTAAGCAAGGAAAGTTTGGTGTCAGTATTTGTTGAATAATCATTAGGAACTAAAAATACCTTTTTTACAATACATTAAGCAAGCCAATGTCAGTACTACACTGGCCTTTCAGCATTAAAAAGCAGAAATGGAAGTGTTGTTGAATCATATGGTCTGGTAGAGGAGAGTTAACTGAGGTCTCAGGGTCTTGCTCTGGTCACGCATCCCTGTGTTGGAAGGGGAGTTGCTGTCTAATGCAATCATCTGAGGAGTTTACTTTAAAGATGCCTGTTGCGTGTCTTGAGCTGCCTCCTTGATGTTAAAGCTCCAGTAGCACAGGCTGCAAGGGACCTACTGGGTTAGTGACCCTGCTTCCTTTCTACTGCCAGAACATCAAACGCCTGCTACACCCTGATCAGCATTTGGGTATCAGCAACTACAGTGTCCTGCTCCTGCT
>NW_010414054.1:27631-36432 GCF_000710305.1 Buceros rhinoceros silvestris
GGTATCAGCAACTCCAGTGTCCTGCGCCTGCTGAAAGACTCCTCCTGTACTGGTGAACAAAGGAAGCTGGTTTAAATCACTGTTGGGCTGTTACCTCCAGCTTAATCATCAGGTTTAAACATCCCAGCTTTTTGTCCTGATGATCTCATAGACAACAATCCTATCAATCAGGCTTCATTTACCGGGTCAAACATCTCCAGCTCTTTTCACATCTCGGGAACATCTTGGCACAGCAGCTTCTGGCAAGGGCTAAGTTGCATTTCCCTGGGGCTGGGCTGAAAATGTCACTTAGGGCTTGCACAGGGGACCTGACAGCCTGGCTCCCTGCTCTGTGCCCATGGAGGAAATGAAGTCTTGTACCCCCTTTGCTCCTCTTTGAGCTGTTGGTGGCCAGGCCACTGGTACCCTGGGCTTCACCGAGGCCTTGCAGCTGCCTGCTGAGGTCAGGGAGGCAGAGAGATGCTGCCTCGGAGGGCATCACTGAGCAGCTCATTCCACTCAGTGGGGTGGCATGGGGACACAGATGACTCTGGAGGCAGGGGAACACAGCAGCCATCTCCAGCAAGGGTGGTGACAGCAGGGCTGTGTCCCTGCTCCTCCTCTCCTCCTGGGCCCAACATGCCCTGAGCCTCCCTTCAGTCACTTACCGGGGTGATTAGTTGGTCTCTGGCTTTGCGGTCTTCATCTGTGACCTCCCAAGGAACCGGCAGTCTGGCATCACTCAGACACTCCAGATGGAAAAGTGTTTCAGAAAGGCTTTTCATAGGCAACAAATTATTTATGGATCTCCCTTGTGAAGACTTAACATTTTTGCTTCCTGGCTTTGCTGTCAAAACTGCAAAGACAGAGTATAATTTCCATTTTTTATCCCTCTTGCATCTTTGTGTATAATGCCCAGTTATGTTGAATCTAGCCTCAAAGTGCATTTGCTGGCCAAGCGGGTGTAGAAGCAGCTCTGAAGTGTGAAAGCAGCAGGTTCATGAGGGATGTGCAATGACAGGATCTGTAAGGACAGCAAACACAAGATGAACGTGAATGAAGATACAAGATCACCCACACATGGGCAAGCAGGGCCGTCTGGAACACCTCCACAAGGCTGGCAGGTGTGGCACAGGAGCTAAGGGATGCCTGCATCCTTTTGGAGCAGCAGCTAGAGGTGAGAAGGGGATGCCCTAGGGCATCTCCAAAGGGTTTAGAAGCCTCTGTTCAGGCAAAGGAGTCCCTGAGATCCAGCAACTAGAATGGAAGATCTGAGATCAAGATTGCAAATGAACGGCCACCTGGTAGAGGTTTGACGTGCCTGAGAGTAAAGATGAATCCCACCCTAAGTCCATGTCTAGGACCTTATGCATGCCCTGCCTCCAATATTTGTACAGATACCCACTGCTGCTGCTGGAGGTGCCTTCTGCCAAGTAAGACTGGCATATTCTCTGGTGTAAAAGAAATCCCAAGGGCTTGAATTTGGCATACTTCTGGGATACTGATTTAAGTGCATGTATCTGGCATGCAGTTGCATCTTGAGGAAGTGAAACAAATACGTGCTCATCTACCACAGCCTCTGTGTTTACCCAGCGCTGAACCCGACAGCACAGCCAGATGCTCACTCTTCTGCAGTATTTCTTTTCCAAGCGGGTGGCGGAGGAAGGACCTGTTTAAGCTGCTCTACGACGTGAGCTGTGACACATGCTGGAGTCCTGGTCTGCAGGGTCTGGGCTGACCACAGTGTGTTTCTCTACTGTAGCCTGAAAAGCAGGGTTTGTTTTGGTGCAAATAGGCAGGGAGGAAAGGGGGATTCTCACCTTGATATGACTTCAGAATAAAACCAGAGCAGGGCCCCAGATCCAGAAGTTTAAAAGCATTCTCATCTTCAAATTTAGTTTCAATCACTGCAGAAAAGTGCACCTGCACAAACTTTTTGAGACTGGCACCCACACTGTGCCCGCACCCATGGGACCAACCTTATTCCAACCCACTGCTTGGCTGCAAAATGGGCTGGTAATGATCCCCCTCTTCTCACCCGCAGGAGGAGCTGTGCCATCTAATAGCTTGGGAAATCTGATTTTCCCTTTTCTAGCATAACTTCTGACCTACTGTATGACCTTCTGTGAGCTATACAGCCCTTCCAGCAGTCACTCTCTCACTTCAAAAATCAGGACGACAAGAGCTACCTTGTACATAGGCAGAGGGCTGTAAAGCTGGAGCTTCTGCTGGAACACAGACTCATGCTCAGTAGATTGCTCGATACATTCATAAATAGGATTTTAGGACACATTTCTATGAATGAGAAACTCAAATCTGCACATCCAGTTCTGTAGTCCCCAGTCCTGGCTATTAAAACTGTGAATCTGTAACTTGCAAAAGCGTACAGCCAAAGAGAAGAGCTGTTTGATTAAACAGCCCCCCTGTCACAAGCACCAAACATATCACACGTGCAAACAGACCCTAAGTGCAGACCTCAGAAGCCAGTTGCCCAGATGCCTTTGAGAATCTGGGCCTAAGGGCTCATTCCAACCAGCTGAAGTCAATGGGACTATCCCTATATTTAAGTTTTTGCTGGATGACAGCCAAAGGCTCAGCATCTTGCAGAACTGGCTCTCATGATGCTGCATTCCTTAATAGCTGGGAAAGAGAGCAAAGCAATGTATAGCAGAAAGTGTCCATCCGTATTAGTGGGTATTAGCAACCACTTTTAAAGGCCTAATCTATGTAAAAAAGTTTTTGCTCCATCATCAGCAGCTTCCCAGCAAAGGCAGAGATTTCCCACGGTTGCCATGCCCTGAGCAAACAGAAGAGCTGAAACAAAAAGCTGGATAATTAGCTGGGAGGGCAGGCGTTCCTGCTCCGCCTCGCGCAGCTGTGACAGGGCTCCACGGAGTGACCTGGAAAACAGACCTCACTTTAAAAGTGCGGAGGGCGAGGGCTTTACTTGTGCCTTTTTAATTTTAAACAGCGCTGCCTGTGGCTTTAGAGCTTCACGCAAAGGCGGGCACACAAACCGAAGTATGAAAGGAGCCTTATTAAAACACGCCATACATTATGTATGATCCTGAACTCTTCCTGACCTCTGTAGTCCTGGATCCGCCCCAATCCATAAACAGCTTGGGCCAAATTTTGTGCTGCTGCAGTAAGTAATTGGAATAAAATCACGAGCTGTTATTTTCAAGACAGTATCCCCAATTAAGAAAACTCAGGGCACCATTTATGACAAAGGTTCCTATCTCAGAAAGGTACCTGAATGCTGTAGTTAGACGTAAACAGCTGTCTGTAGCTACAACTCCACTGTAAACCAAAGCACAGCCCCCTCCCAAACAAGCTGTTATCCTTTTCTCATTGCCACTCTCTAGAAAAAGTATATTTAGATGGATGATTGCAGTAGAGCTCGTTGAAATATTGAGCGTGAGCATTGACCATATTGATCTGGTACATCAAGCTGTTTCTTGGACCACAGAGTCTTTATTTTTTTTTTTATTATTATTGTAAAAGGCTCATATTTACTATTGGATAATCTTTTTTTTTTCCTGAACCGAGCCACAAAGTTTGTTGCAGGCTCTGCTGCTCAGCTGTTTGCTTCTCCCAGCATACGAGAGTTGCATATGAGCTGTTGCTTCTCTTCCCTGATTCTCAGCATCACAAGTTTCGTAGGTCTGAAATGTTATATTAAATATTCTGGTTTCTGTGCAAAGTATCTTCATTAATATGCAAATAGAAACTTGATGAAAGGCAGGTAGACAGCTTCTCCTCAGAGCTGCTCAGAGCCCTCCAAAGCTGCTGATCCCTGATTCTTGCCCCACCTGGCATCTGCGGTCTCAGATCTGTGGCCCAGGAATAAGCAAAGTGAGGGTTTCCTGCCCTTTTTGCTCAGAAAGGATCAAACCCGAACCCCTCTCACAGCCTCATACCCTTGGCACAGGATCAGCCTGCGGAGGAGGAACCAGTCCTCTAACATGACTGGAGAGGCAACTCCATCCGAAGAGGTGTCAGCGTAGAACTGGACATCCCTTCTGCAGGCAAAGGAGCGGCTCTGAGCACGCTAAGTGCAAAATTTGCCTTTTCTCCACCAGCACTGGGTTGTGGACTCTTCGATGAGTCTCTGCAGCTATAAGTACTTCTCTGAATGTGTTCTGGATAGGAGCCTCAGAAAGTTAAAGAGGAGGCTAGGTGGACTGGGATGGATTTCACACGTGGTTTATGCAAAACCTTCCCAGCGAGTCACGAGCCAGTTGGCAAAGTCATGTCATCAGTGCAGGAAGAGTTTCTGCCCCAGACCTTGTCCCCCAGAGGAGAGGCAATAGCTACAGAAGTGAAAGGGAGGATTTCTGACTTGTATTACCTGGAGATGATGAGAGTCAGCCTCTAAGAACTTTCTGAAAATTCAATTAAATTGGAGGCACCTTTCAAACAGAAATGATTTTAATGTAAGTTAAGGATACTTGGCAAGTTCTAAGCTTCTGTGATACTGATTGATTCTTTAATAACATTTCAGTGGTGAAGCATAAAAGGTAATTTTCAAGATTGTGTGTTATGAAGTGCAGCCTGCAAAAACAAAATATAGAGTCCCTAGAAATAACCATCACAACTGCGATAATTGCTGGCAGTGGCTGTAATTCCCAGTAGCTGTCTGTACTCAGCTTTACATGAAATTGATTTGACTTTGCATTTACTTTTCAATTGGGGCTCAGGTGATTCGAATCCAGGCTCAAATTAAATATGGTTTCCCTTGTTACGACGAAGCAATGTATCAAATACCTAAGGGAAAAGAGCAGAAGGGAGTTGGAAAGCACTTTGTTCAAACTTTTGATTATTTTACCTCATTCATAGTCTGAGTGGCACAAGGTTATGTTTTTATTTGATTACATTAAAATTTCAGTGCACTGCTTTTTTTGCTCTAGCTGGCACACCACTTACACCACACAGAGATTTTTTTCCCCTGATGCTCACAGATGTGAGCTCTGCTCCCTACGCTTTGGAGCTAGAAGCCGAAACAACAACAAAAAAGGTACCTAAGTGCTCATTTCTTGCCTGTAGACCCATCTCCTTAAACACCACAGCAGCTCTCAGCTTCTACACCAACATCACTGTAGGCTTGTTTAGAAGTGCTTGCATAGTAGAAAACACTTTTCACTGGACCTCCAAGCTACTGAGCTTCTGCTCAGCAAAACACCTAAATTTTGCTTGCACTTTTCCGAGGAATGATTCAGCTCTGTGTAACACCCACAAATGAGTCAGGTTTCTCTTTTGGGGGGTTTCTTCCCAACCCCAGTAGTCCTGCTGAGCAACCCGCAGTGTTCGTCGGCCTTGCATCTTCACAGAGCATAAAACCTGTGGAGGACTCCAAAGACACAAGGAAAGGGAGGTCCTCACTGGCTGTGGCTTCACGGGTGAGCTCAGTGGTAGGACGTGACTTGTTCTCATGTCTCTGTTGGGCTGAAGTTGTTCTGGGAACTGCCCACCTTTGACACAGTTTGGTAAATTGCCTTTAGGAGGTAAAACACAAGCAATGACACAGTAAGCAGGTGAGATCCAGACACCACCCTGAAGAGCGGGCCCCCCACTCCCTTACTTAGGACAGGCAAGCTGCTCCTCTGGTCTCTGCTCCCTGTGAGGAGAGCAATGCTGGAGGTCTTAAGGGAAGGCAAACACTGCCACCCCACCACAGCCACACCCCGCTCCTCTGCATCTGGCGGCAAAGACAGGGAACAGACCTCTTTCGGGCACTACCTGCGTCAGAGGGATCTTTGAACATGGCTCTTTCCTTGCTGTTGCAATTTCCCTTTAACTTCTCAGCAGCATCCATTTCTGGCACAGGGAAGAGGGGTCTTTTATTCTGGCGAAGCTGAACCTCAGTGTCAGCATCCCTGAGTTCTGCCCGTCCTTTCATGAAGAAGAAGTGAAGCCAGGCTAGGCAGAAGATAATACAGCCAGGCCCTCCAAGGGCAGGAAGGGTCCTAATCATCAGAACTAATTTTGGAGGGATCTTTTAGCTTTATCCCCCTTCACCAATCTGAAACTGGAGAACAGAGCCAAACACCCAGAGGGAGAAAAGAGGATAAAAGGATTTTTCTTCCTAAGGGGAGGAGAGACCATTATCAGAGTCACAGAGAGAAGATCAAAAAGAGCTACACAAAGCAGAGGGACAGGCTCTTTCAGTCCAGAGGAATGGATTGTGAGGCAGCAGAGTATACCTTAACAAGAAATGTTGAAGCCCCACACACCTGTTAATTACATCCCACCAAACTAATATTACATCAGCATGTCTTGTTAATGAATTAAAAATCAAATTAAAAATCAAATTAAAAATCAAATTACAAATAAAATTTTGGAGATCTGTGATAAATTGGGTGAGGGAAAACCTAGCAGCTGCACCAGAGGTCTCAATAGGTGACTCAGATGTGGTAGCAAAACGATCTGAGCGAAGGACTGAGGCCCCAGTGCCACCTTCCCTCACTCAGGAAAGCACTGGTGAGAAGCTGCATGCAAAACCTGCTCAGCTCTGCTGCCCCAAACAGCTCACAGCTGCATGGATTCAGTGCGCGTACGCAGCTAGTCCACAGGGATGTCAGCCTCACCATCAGTATGGTTTTCATCAACAGGAACAAAGGCATGTGAACGGCTACTGGCAAGCAGCCAAAACTTTCCCCCATCCCATTTTTCACAGTCATTTTGAATATGACCTGAAGAAGACCTGTTCGTTTTGCCATAAAAGGCAAAGGGTCTAATCCTAGGCGGGTTTGTGCTGATGCTTCTAGTTTTGCAGGCATAGGAGCTTCTGCCTGAAGGTCTTAGTAGAGAAAAAGGAGTCGAGATTGGTTATGTCCTGGTTCTTCACAGGATAAGAGAAGGAAAAAATTACACATAGACCCGAGAAGGAGGTGTGGTACTTAACACATCAGCACTTGCTAATAAATGCTACCCAGGCTTAGGTATTAGAAATGTTGTGTGTATGTGAGCATGTCTTGTGACAAGAGAAATGCAGTGTAATTTATTAGTGGTGACTGAGGCACAACCAACTGCTCTTTGATGCTGGAGAAAGCAAGAAATTACTCCAGCCACAGTTCTTGCCACTTGACATGTGGGACATGCTTGGGAACTCCCTCCCAGTCAAGAAACAAAGATGCTTAATTACTAACACACAGCTCAGGACCAATTAAACTCAGTAGACTAGGTCTACAGGTCGAGTCCTGCAGTCAAGAAGGACTGGTCCTCGAAGAATCCCTTTTTAGCTCGCAAGTGAGGATCCATGACTTGCATTTTTGACAGCTCCATCACTGACTTGCTGGGTGTCCTGGAGAAATCTCCTTCACTCAGGTGTGGTTTTTTTCCCTTTCCCACTTTTTTCCTGTTCTAAATGTAATCTCTTTGGGGTTTACATCTAGCATAAGATGCATCTGTGGATTTCTGTGAGAGAAAAAAATAAAGCCTATAGTTCAGTGCCAAGTGAGAAGTCTCACCCCTAAGGGGAAGTTGACACTGATACTGGAAGACCAGTTTTTGTAAAGACATCATAAGCTACATCAGCAAAAAGTTTGCTTGCCCGTGATGGCGGAGCAAATGTCAACTAACTCTACAGCTTATTCATACAATGGGATAAAGTATACTCTGCTTTGTACTCATGCAGTTGTCTTACACATGGGCCGGACAAGTCAAAGGTTTTCTGGGCTGCGCTCTTTTGCAAAACTGTTCTTACAGTGTTGAGTTACATTGCAAGACGAGCACAAAAAAAGCAGGAGCAGCTATCATCTGGAGAGCTGTAAAGAAGTCTTCAAAAGGAGAAAGTCAAGTGGGGAAGGCCAGGATGCAACGGCTGGTGTTGGAAAGCACCACGGCAGTCCAGCATATTGGATTAATTGTTGAGGAAAAGTTCATCCTTGTGAAAGCATTTCCCCCTCCCAGTGCCAAGACCAAGGAAAGCTGGAGTTAGCGGTTGCAGAAGTTCCAGTTGTGTGAGATAGATCTCAACGGAGGTTTGTTTTAACTGGCACACTCCCCTCTTTGAAAGACGCTCCCATTTGCTTTCATGGGTTTCTAGGTTGTGCTAGTCCTGTCTGTCCATCACAGGTACTTGTCTTTGTCCTTTGTATGACCCATGCTGCTATTTAAGTCTTAAATTTCTTTAAGAACACTTAGTTTTCACCTGAACTGAATGACTATGCACACAACTGTCAGAAAAGGTATTATGACAGGTGAAAAGATACACAGTGACATGACAAAACTGGAAATGCTGCTGCTAAGCTGAAAAGCTAATGCACATTCTTGAAGCACCCTTCAACAAATTGTTCGGATTGTTTTTTTAGAACATTAGAAAATTAACTCGCCCAGAATTATGCTAGAAAAAAAAGAAACCAAACAAAAAAACAAAGCACCATTCTGCTGCTTTATTTTCTGTTATAACATATGCAATTCTAATTCTTTTGAGATCTTTGGAGTGATAAAGTTCCTGAAATACTCAATTTATCTTTATTTAACTCTGAAAGGAATGGAATGAAGTGGTTAAGACTGAGTCGGTTGCCCTGACTTTGAGTGAAGGACAATGAAGGACTACTGCTATAGGACTTCACCATGAGTAATTAAAATAATTTAACACAAAACATGTCAATAAATTATTTATGAAAAATTATCCTGGGCCACTCAGTGTGATATTTTTAGTAATTTCCAAAGGTAACTGATACGGGTAACTGCATAAATATAGCATATATTTTCACGTCCATAAACTACTTGGTTTACCTTATGCTTCCTAACAAGTTACAGTGATAGAGAACCCATAAGATACTCATCGAAAGTCTTATGGGTTAGGGCTGGGCCAG
>NW_010414055.1:0-1590 GCF_000710305.1 Buceros rhinoceros silvestris
CCTTAAAGTGGGGCGGAGGAGCGGCCTCACTCTGACAATTATCACGTGCGGAGAAAGCGAATTTTAGTTCGTTTCTCTTTTTCTTTTAATATTCGGGTGGACGAAAAAGGTGAAGCGATTTCTGTCCGCGACTCCCTAAGAGAGATGGTAGAAATTTCCTCCACTCGCGCCAAGTCCATTCTGCAGCATTTGGAGAAAAAAACCACTATTTTTTGGGGGGGTGATATTCCCCGCGCTGTCAATAGACATTAGCTGCTCAAAACCCAGCATAAAAAACCCTACCAAACAAACAATCAAGAAAAGAAAAAAAAGAAGGAAAAAAGAGAAATAATTAGAGATTGAGATTATAAAAATATCTGCTGGTAGAAAAAGATATAAAATCTGTTTTTTGAAGGGAGCGAAGGACCGGGAACTCCGGACACCTCTCCCCGCTCCGCTCTCAAGGAACCACATCTCATTTTGCTTGTGACAGCAGCAGCCCTTCTCGGTGCGGATCCTGAGAAGTAGGTAAAATCGGCTGCCTGGGATGCCCCTCTCCACGAAGCGACAGCGGTAAAGGAGAGGGGACAGAAGCGATCCAAACAGCAACCGCTAAAAAAACAGCTCAAGGTTTCCGAGTCTTCCTCGTTCAAAATAATAAACACGCAAACGAAAAGACAAAAGTCCGCTTTCCAGTAACAGAGCAGATACGTACGTCAGTCTTCCTTTTTAGAACCGTTTCTCATTAATATTCAGCCACAATAAGATGTATTTTTAGACTGCCTAGAACTTCAATTTGCCAATTTCTCCATGAATTCGAAAAAAAAAAAAAAAAAAAAAAAGAAAAGGAAATCTGCCCCTGCGCCAGGCTGGAGAGCGGGAGAGAATGGCTGCGAATGCCTGTAACCTTAGAAAGCAAACGTGATGTTTTTCATAAAGCAAAGGAAATCAAGAACAGTTTGAGAAATCATTTTTAGGAGGCTGATAGACTTTAAATAAAGTCCGCGACTGTAATTTCCACAGTCACTTCATTAAACCTAAATCCTCCGCGGTGTACTTTTGCTGCTGGGTGAAAATTGATTAGCGGCTCTATAATGGCCACAAAATTCCATCTTTACAAGGCCCAATTAAGAGCAAACTTTACACCTAAAGTATTTGAAACTTGCCAAATCTCCGGCGATATAGCAGAAAAATTAGAAAAGGGAGTTTTTATAGCGTCCCAAAGGTTCAAAACTCAAAGTCTCTGCCCCCGAATAGCGTAGGAAATAACACAGGGCTGCTCCTTCTACTATTATTGCGACGGGTGTGCTTACAGACACAAACATGCTGGGCTGGTTTTGCGTGTGTGATAACGTAAATTGGCCTAGTCCGATTTATCGATCTCCCCGCATAAGCCCCCCCCCAGTTTTAGCTCCGGAGGGTCTGAAAGGCTGAAAACCAGTCGCCGCGGGGAGCCAAACACCGCCAAGGGAAGAGTAAGGATTTGCTCTTCTTTTCTCAGCTCTTTTCCTTGCAGACGGGTATCGGGATTTCTCTCCCACGCGTTGGCCACGTCTCACGGGGATGTTCCGCCCCGCTCCCCGCTCGGCGCCCCGGGGCGGGGAGGGTCGG
>NW_010414056.1:0-248 GCF_000710305.1 Buceros rhinoceros silvestris
GACACACACGTGTCACGGGGCGGGGGGACACAGACATCACAGGGGACACACACACGTAGCGTGGGGCGAGGGGACACACACGGGGTGGGGACACACACATCATGAAGTGGGGGGACACATGTCACGGGGGACACACACACGTCACTGGGGCAGGGGTCACACACACACGTGACACGGGGACACACACACGTGTCACGGGGTGGGGACACACATGTCAGGGGGACACACACACGTGTCATCGGGACATG
>NW_010414056.1:486-752 GCF_000710305.1 Buceros rhinoceros silvestris
CGCCACAGTGTCATGGGGCGGTGGGCACACACACATGTCATGGGGACACGCACATGTGTGAGGGGGCGGGGGGCACACACACGTGTCATGGGTGGGGGGACACACACACACGTGTCACGGGGACACAGACACGTGTCACACGGCAGGGGGACACACACACGTGTCATGGGGCGGTGGGCACACACACATGTCATGGGGACACGCACATGTGTCATGGGGCGGTGGGCACACACACGTGTCATGGGGACACACACATGTGTCATGGG
>NW_010414057.1:0-14832 GCF_000710305.1 Buceros rhinoceros silvestris
TATAGATGTAGATATAGATGTAGATATAGATGATATAGATATAGATAGATATTCATTTTATTTTAGTATTTTATTTCAGCTTGTCAGTAGAGTGCAATAAGTAAATACCGTATAAAATATTTGCATCATCATGACTGGGGCCTGAGGAGTTTCATACACTTGTCATCTTCATAAGCTTGTCATCTTTTGGTTTTGATATACAAAATCAAAACCAAGAGGCTTGTAATCCCCCATATATTGATTTTTTGTTATTAAAAAGGGAAAGTTGAAAAGCAGCTCTAAGCCTGCTTTATCAGCCACTCTTGGACCACCTTTGGATGCCATTTCTAAGAGCTGGAGATGTGCCAAAGACATTAAAAGTTACTTTTTACTTGCGTTCTGCCAAGGTATTCTTACTGCTCTCTTTTTATGAAAATAATTCATTTTATTTACTTGGCCACAAATATTTGTATTCAGGGGAGTCTCTTCTGTATTAAGACAGAATCTGTCTGTCCCCTGGGGTAAGAGGGCAGCTTGTAAAGTTATCAAAAGAAACT
This sequence comes from Buceros rhinoceros silvestris, assembly GCF_000710305.1. Taxonomy (NCBI): domain Eukaryota; kingdom Metazoa; phylum Chordata; class Aves; order Bucerotiformes; family Bucerotidae; genus Buceros; species Buceros rhinoceros. The sequence goes on from NW_010414057.1 coordinate 537, forward strand.
TGTAAGTATGAGCACTGTTATTTCCTTCAGAGTTTGCTGCGCTACAAGTAATCTAATGACAGTTTATTGGTGTCCACTTGGGGAAGTGGGATTGGTGTTTTTATTTGAGAATTATTTCACTTGGGAAGCTCTGAACATAATAAGCATGAATGAAATAACGTAGTGTTCATCTCTGAGAGGATGATCTAGAAAAGGTGTTCATTGACTGATCGTAGCCTATGTGGACAAATATTGTAGAAGTGAATTATTCTGGCCATGTCCCACTGTCTTCCACTGGAAAAAGGAATGTGAATGTTACTGCAACTCTTTGACAAGCTCTTTCTAAGTTTGTCTTTTCAGTTCTTCTGTAGCTCAGTTCATTCAAAACCATACTGCAGGACAGTTGTTTGAATTTTCATAAAGGCAGATCAAATTTACAATAAACTGTTCAGTGGTGTTACATATACATAAGGCTCCACTGTCTTCAACCTTTTGAAGTCTGTGCCGTATTTTTCATTGCAACACCATCATGAAGTAACAGAAGATGTTGTCTATGGCCATTTTAAAGACAAGGATCTGAGATATGGAAGGACCATGATCTGTCCTGAATATACAAGAAGTGACAAGTGAGTCTAGGATTAAAGCCTCAGTTTCCTTGTGGAGCCCACCTCCACCTCTTTCTCTGAGATTACAATATGAAAAGTCGTTAAAAATGCAAAAAGCTTGGTTTTCTTTTCACATGGCAAAAATTTGTAGTTTATGAGATTTCTCTTTGATCCTTTAGGTCTTTCTTTAAACCTTAAGAATAGCTATACTTTGATTGGTCAGTTTGAATTTGCAAGTGTTTAAGTTATTTACACCTGTAGTTCAAATAGTAAGTCTGGAGCTGCAAACAGATAGACCAAAAATAATAAAGATTCCTTGCACATGAACCAACATATCCTCATGTCCATCATACCATACCAGGCCATTTGACTGGAAAATAAGAGGGGTGGCACAGGCCTCATTATGGGTCAACTTTGAAGAGTTTACTCAAGCCAGATTTCCATTATGTTTGGAAACAGGGAGTTTTGCCTAGATAAAGGGTTAGGCCAACAAACGGTGCATGTTAATCTCCCAATATTTAGCATTCTTCTGTCTAGTTTATACTCTGGTTATGTAGCATATCTTCCAGTGCCCTCCTCAGCATGAATTGCTCATGAAAAATGTGTTTCTGGTCTTCCTGTACTGTTGTTGAGAGCTGAAAATGGTAGCTAAAGCTCCACAGTGTGTGAAATTCTCTGGAAAATGATGACTAACTGATACACAAAAACAATGGCATTAATATAGTTCTAAATGTTCACATTCCTATTCAGAATTTCCTTTTGTAAGTAATGTTACTGGACTGTCTTTTTAACACCGTGTTAATTTTAAATTTTAGAGTGTTTTCTTGCATACCTTAACCTTTACCACCTGCTGATCTATGTCCATATGAAGTATCACTTAGCTTTTTGAATCAGTTTTTGATCAAAGGTATCTTTCATTTAAGTGTAAAAGATCTCAAGCAAAGCTGAATAATACCTATGTAAATAATATTCCTTTATGAATAAAGTTCTCTGCAAGTAACACAATATCTCTAGAGATTGTTCAAAGAAAGCTGATGAAACACAAAATGCATGAAAGCAAAAACTGCACAGTTTATGGAATTTTTTTAAGAGCCTAACAGGCATGAATAACTAAGTTTCTCCTATCTGCTTTCTTAGCTGTTGTCTAATTGCCATAGTTTTTTGTAAAAATTGTTCAGTTGAACCAGTCTCACAGTTTTGCCAGCATTGTTTCCCTGCCCTTAATGCTGCATTTAGGGCCCATGCTTGCCTGCACAGCAAACAGGTATTAATCCTTACCTTCATTTGGTGGGACTGCCTAGTTACCTTTTATGAGTGTGTAATACTTGTCTCTGTCTTGTAGATTTTCTTTGCTATTAGAAAAGGTCAGAGGCCAAGCAACCTCCAAATTCAAACAGAAATATTAATAATTTAGAAATGCATTTTCTCAAATAATATTGTATATGACAATAACAGTGTTCTGTGTACTTAAACATTTTTAACTTTCTGTTGCCTAGCGCTTTACTATCAGCCACATTGGTTTTACTTTTCCTGTGGCTTTGAGAGAAAATAACATTATCAGAGGGAGGGTGGAGGGTTACTGCATCACTTCCATTTATTTCTGCAGTGGATACCCTGCTGGAAGTTGCATTGACTGAACACAGGACAGACACAAAGATCAATCCGAGTGGGACCAAAACCCTTGAGGTAGTGCTTACTCAAAATTGATCAGTCTTTTCAGTTATCCCTGGCAGCGATGGCTGTTACATTTTCTTTCTATTTCACTACAGCTTTTTTTTCCAGCTTATGCTGAGAGGTGCTGTCCTCATCCATGTTCTATTCATCATTGTATATTTCAGTAATGTCAGTTATTTATATCTCAGTCTGTCCATTCTTTCTGGATATGACATTATTATAATTCAACAAAATAAAAGTACACTTCACTATAATAAGAAGTTTTTCAGCGTTGGTATAACCTGATGAATTGCAGTAAATAATCCCCAGGTCTTGGAGAATTCCGATGTTTTCTGACGTTTCTTTCTTCAGCATCTTAAACAGTCTTATACTGGTGCACTCAGGAATCATAATTCTGCTTCAATTTTCATGGTGTCCTTCTCACTTAAGTTTTTTTACTGCACTGGTCAGAAGCCATTGCTGAACGTGCTTTAGGATGTGTATACAATGGAAAGGTTTGCCTAACAGGGTGTGTAAAGTATGAGGCAAAATCAAAAGCATTTTAAATACACAAATACGCCACATTGTCATACCAATGCATATATAATTTGTGAATATATCATATATATGTGTATAAAGTGTGTCCCCGAAGCTGATAAAATGCATTGCTGTGTAACCGCATTGCAGGATGCAGGACTGACATACCCATTGTTATACATTGGTTTTCCTGCAAGCACAGTTTCATCGAAGTAGCTAAAAGAGCATCTCTCTCCACGAATCATCCATTTGCCTGGCAAGCAGGGAAATATCATTGTTCTAACAGTTCAATGTCAGGTCTGAGGGAGAGTGAGAGGATTCAGTTTCTGTTTAAGCCAGTGGTGAGAGAAGTTCACATGCTGTGACTGCAACGAGCTTAGAGAAAATTAAATTTATATCCTGAGTCACAGTAAGAAGTACACTCATTACTAGCTCTTTGCAATTAATGTGATTGCCAACAATACAAAAGCACTATTAAAAGGCCTTCTCTGACTCCAGAAGGGATCTTCCCAGGACAGAGTGGAAATGCACTGCCTGTACTGTTTGCAAAGGACTGTGGTTCCTGGGGCTATCAGTCAGTTACCTCTCCAAGACCGATAGAGAAAGAAGCATTATTTAAAATGCAGCTGTTGGCTTAATGTTCTTTACCATAGACTGATTTGCCTCTGAGCACTATGTATGTGCTTCTCATTGAAGTCATTGAGGTGCTTTGGTGAAAGAAGCTCAATAACAAGTCAACTTTCTTTCTTAAAGCAGGACATCTCTGGTCTCAGTGATGTCCTACCACTACAGTACTCCTAAACGTGGCTTGAAATTGCTTCAAAACATAGAATATACCAGGAAGATGGTATTTGCCAATTCTGATTTCCTCTCCTGAGGTAGGACTACCTCAAATCCATAGAGGGTGAGTTGAACTCTGTTGGACACTAATTACACCAAGGAGGTGACTCAAAGTGCAGGCAGTGTGAAACAGTAGGCAATGTACTAATTTAATTTTTCATTTGTTTTTTAATCAATACATTGAATTAGGTGCTGCCTGCCACATTCTGCTCTGGCTTGTGCCCTGTTAGAGTCACTAGGACCTCTAAGGGCAGTCACTATCCAAATTATTAGTCTTCTTTGATACTGTTCTTAAATGCATCCATTAAATTAGCACTGCCTGTGGTTTTATGGATGCTATTTGTGTTCCAATTTGTGTTTGGATTTCTCAGGGGAAAAAAAAAACAACAACAAAACCAAAACAAAACAAAAAACCCAAACAACAAAAGAAAACAAAACAACAACAGCAACAAAAAAACCTATGTGGCTCTGGTCAGAATTTGTCACGGTTCTGAATATGAGATCCTTTGGAAAATACCACTGACTCATCTATCAGCTGTTAAATTAGCAGAAAAGTTCTCAGGAGGTAACCATGGAATTACTACTGCTGTAGCCTTCTGTATTTTTTCTGCTTTACCGCCCTTAGGCTTACCACTTCAGAGCCTTCTTCCACCACACAGTGTCCCATCCACTCTAAATATATCTCCTAAAACATTCAATGTGTGTTTAATTGTGATCAGGCTAAAATTCAAGTGCTGTGCTTGTGGGACTCGTTTTTTATCAGAAGCTGTATTTAAGTGATGACACACAGTAATTTGTTCATTCTTCTGTCAGTGTAATTTACAAGGCAACGACAGATAAACATAGCTATACAAGATTCATTTACAGTGACACAATGGCAGATACACAGAGCAGAACCCTGCCTATGAGATAAAGTGGACTGAGTGACTTATGCAGTAATTAGGGGATAATTGTCATTAACCTCGCAAACAGTAGTTTACCCATATTGTTTAAAAGGCTCCAGGATGCATAATGACAAGGTAATCTGTCAAAGCGCTAGGGGGAAATATTAATAAGATTTGTGCAAGCCTGGATAGAAAATATGCAGAAAGCGGCCACATTAAGCTAATTGGTGGATGAACATACACTTGTAAAAGTGCTTCTAATGGCACGTTTGCTGCTCTCCAAATGACTACTGTTAATGTGGAGAAGTGGGCTGCCTAGAAAGTCAGGACTGCTGGGACAAGAGGGTATTAAGACATGCAGGCACAGTTATTATTACTTTCTACACTGTAATATAATTTCCCCCACTTTCTTTTGCATTTCAGTGCCTCTAATACGTGCAAATAGATATCTCACTTCATGAACCATAACATTTTTATATTCCAGTGACATTTGCCTTTTTGGTGTCACTTCTGCACCCTGCTGTCTCCCTTTTGCATCATGTTGCCACCTATGACACACCTGTGTTTTTTTGGTGTACGTTGTTTAGATAAACAATCAAAGGAAAAAGGCTGCATTAAGACTGTGTTGTATATATTGCAAATAATAATGCATAGTCCCCTAATGAATACTAAAGATGGGAATCTCCTGATTCTGCTGCCATTCATATACCCAGAATATAGCACAGCTGAATCTCCTTATTGAGGCACAATTTCAGTTCAGTCAGAAAACGAAGCATGCAATGAATTACAATTTATGAGTGTAAGTTATTGGCACTTCTACTCCAGTGTTTTTGTCCTTGGGCAGCTTCTCAATTTCTTACAGTGCCCCTGGTTAGGCACATTCCTTCCTGACGACTTTGGAAGTTTTACTTACAAGCCAAGGAGTATTCAGCTTTTGTTGCTTAACATTTTCCAGTTAGGGTTATGGCTTTAGTCAGTTTAGATTTAAAGTGAGAAAGGGACCATCTGATAATCTGATTTGACTTGACTGTTAGATGTCTTGCCCTGTTTTTCTGCAGTCCACGTTAGATAGAGCAAGGATGTCAGGCATGATTTGTTTGTAATATCACATTGTGTATTGGGGAAGGTCTTGGCTGAAGAGAGCCTGGGTGTGTCTTACAGCTGCATGTATTGCAAATGCAATACCTCATCGGTGCTCTTTGTGAATGCTTACTGTTTCTCATAAAAATGCGCCATTCTTTCAGTGTGGTGAAACTGAGGATCAGGTTAAGTAGCTTACTGAATTTACTGAAGGACTACCAGAGCACAGAAAACTTAATTTTACTTCTCAGTGAGTTATGCAGCGCTGCACCAAACAGTAAAAGCACAAGTGATTTCAGGGACTGATAGTATCAAGGCAAATTTTCTTAGAAGTCATCTAAAATGGGCAACTATATATGCAAAAATTGGTGAAAGCAAGTATGAAAATCAACCATTGCCATGGTTATATGCATGCTGGGTACTTCCTATCTACTTACCTACAAAATTGTATTGGAAAGTTAATTTATAGCTCAAATTATTTCAGTGATTTACTATGTTTGTGGCTCTTTACCCCCTCTCCTGAAATCCCCCATGACACCTCATACAGTCTAAAATTTTTGCCTTCATACACCATGTGCTTGGTGGTTTGATTGCCTCTAGGAGCCTAAGGGCAAACACTCTGTTACTTGTCACAAGTTAGTGGCAAAGCTTCTTCAGAGACATTTCAATGAATTTTCCACTGTCAAAGGTGGTAGAGAAGCAAGTTATCAAGATATTCTCTATACTTGGAGTAACTTGGAGGTTTTGGATCTCAAAGCTGTTTAAGGAACTTGAATATCCGATGTCTATAAAATCTTGATATTCTACCATTTGCTGAGTGTGAGAAAAAAATACCTCACCTTTAGAGTGCATTAAAAAATGTTTTTGTGAGCAGATGCCGTAAAGCATCTGATCACCTCACATAGCTCCTCATCTAGGAAAGTCTTTAGAAGTTTTTGTTAAAGTCTCAACCAGAACTGATGGTGAAGGGAATAAATGTTTGCCTTTTAAAATTTGTGCAGCTCTTGGAGGAAGAGGAGCAAAATACTTGGGAGGTGGCACTGGTGTTTCAAAATAAATGTCAAATAATGAGATTATGATCACTGTTGAAATATGACTTTGGATCTTCTTAAAGCTAATGAATCAATATGTATCCATGCTAACAGGAGTTGCGCGGTTATCAATTAGTAACAAATTTTGCCATTTAATGCAATTGTCACCAACATAACTGTTGTAAATTAAAACAAATTTTATGGACGTCGTAGGAGTTATGCCACTGTAAAACTAGTAAATGCAAGAAGAGTATCAGGCTCTGGCTCTGCTTAGATTCTTTTCCTCCAAGTATGGACAGAGTTTTACTGGGGAAAAAAAACTTGTCAGGCACCCACTTGAAAAGAGGCTTGATGTAGTTGCTATGATTAAATGAAGCTCTAGCTGCTGTGATTAAATATGTTGTAACCCCACAGTGATCTATCATAGTATTAAAAATAAAAATGCTATATGTGATGTGTCCCAGCTGAAACCAGGACACAGTGTTAATCAGGAAAAAAAAAAAAGTCATCATCTTGTGAATTATACATTCTTATCTGGTCCATAATCAAGAGCATTCCATAACAAAGTGAATATTTTATCAAAAGTCAAATAATATTTTTTAAAAATGAGAAGCAGCACTTAAAACTAGTGCTATTGCATCCTAATATTTTACTGGAGTTGCAGAGGTGAATACACATTCATGAAGAGCAGAAAAGAGTTTGAGTTAATGTTTCTTTTCTGAAAACAGTAAGAGATTCTTTGCCCTAGCCCCAGTTTACATGGATGCTTTATAGTTGACATTTGACAAAGTGTCATCATCTTTCAGCACAATGCTTTTGAATGTATTTTAAGGTTGGTGAACCTGAAAAATGAAAAGGCACTCTGCAGTTGGGGTGCCCTATGAGAAAGTTCAGACCACAAAAGGAGTCATGTGTTGGGGATCCAGTATTTTCATACCACTCCCTGCAAATTAGTCCAGAACCATCTCCCCAGCAGGTTATTTGTGCAAGAGGTCTGTGCTGCTAGCATATAGCTCTGTGATGAGATATAAAACAGAGAACTTGCATACTTTTGGTCAGTAAAGACCCTGTAGGCCATTTAGTAAGAGCGTGGGTGGTTAACGGCAGTGTCCTGGCTAGGTTTCAGCTGTGGTTATTGCATTCCACCTCCGTAAGTTCCATCTGCAGTTTCAACAGGACATGGCGTTCTCCACTGTACCTCTGAAACCGTTGAGCATTGGTCCTGTGCTGCTATGCTCACAGCCGCTCTGCTCCACCATGGCAGTATGCCGCCAGTATGTATTCAAACAGATTTGGCTCCACATCCTGTTTCAGGGCTAAGTTATGTCAAAATTGCATTCCAGCGCGGTCAGTGGAATTACCCTGGGTTTAAAGTGCAATTATTCTAGATCTATAGAGCAGCAGCAGATTTGACCCAGTATCTACAACATCAGTTAGTAAAGTTTGCAAAGGTCTTTGGGAGTCCTTTTGGTCAAAACACAAAGCTTTTTGCTGCAGAGCGCGTAAGAAGGCCTGGAGGCTAAGGAGCAACATTACAAACCTCGCAGCTAAAGGAAATATAAGCATTCTTGTAAGTATTAAGATCTCCTTCATGTTACTCTTCTTTTAAGTATATGCTGCTAGTGTCATTCTCAGTGACACTTTGGGGAAAGAGAGCCACCTTCTTTTCCCTCGCTGCAACATGCTGGTATCTTCATGCACACCCTGTGTCTTTGGGGCAAAGAAAACAAGTCCAAGAGGTAAAAGAAAGGGGGCTTCAAAAGGGAAGAGTATCTGTCATTTCTGATTTTTGTAGCAGAGTTGAGGCTGCAGTGAAGCCAAAAGATAAAGATTTCTGTTATTGACTGAGAACTCGGTAGTGCTGCACTGTGTTTGTTCTGCTGCAGCAGTGTAACTCAAGGAGAGGACTGCCAACACTTAAACTGAGTTTGTTCATATGGTTTCAGTTGGTGAAGTGGGGCTGGTAGGTGGATGAGAAGTGACCGTTGAGGGGAGAATATTTTAACCATGGCTCTTTGCAGGCTGGTTGGTTTAAATCTTGTATCAGTTGCATATGTAGAATCACGATGAGCAAGTACGCACACCTTTTCTTCATGTTTACAGGAGCAAAGGTGAGCTAGGCTCAGCATGGAAGAAACACTTAACAGGAAAATGAGTGTCTGATTGTATGGGTGATTTTCTGTGGAATTATATATATGGCTTACATCTGTCCTACTGAGGTTGGTGGAAGTTAGCCAAAATGAGCAAGAGGTGTTGCACATTGCCCTATCTGTACTAATGTAAGTTGGTATGCTGCTGTACAATCTTGGTAACTTTTACCCCAGGAGCAGTAGGACTACCCATGGTGTAACAGTTTGAAATTTAGTTGGGAAGCAAAGAGATGTTCCTGCGAAATTCAGCCAAACAAAAACAACAAACCCTAAATCATGGAAATTATGTAGGCTTTTCTTTATTAGAAACAAATGTTGATTTTTTTTTCTGTCTACACACTAATTAAAACCATCCTCTGCAATTATAGTATGACCAAATAAATATCTTTCCATCTGCTTTTCAACTCTTACAGCTGCACTCAAAATGTTTCTTTGAGATTAACTAGAAAATATATAGCTCTTTAAGAAGGGCTTACAGAAGAAAGATTTGTGATAAACACTAGGCTTGCTTAATTATTTAATCAAACATGTATCTATGTAGTATTTTGTAACATGGATACTTAGCTGATAAGCATCAAAAGCAGCAGTTTATGGTGCATATGCAAACTTGCTAAAATATGAAGGCTAGCGATGTGTTTTTCTATATAACTTTGAGTGGTTCTCAGAAGTTATGACAATAGAGCCTGAAAATAATCCTTGAGTACTTGTCAGAACATAAAACTCGTTTAAGAAGCAATTTTAACTTTTTTCTAACCTTTCTAATAATCTCAACTTTCGTATAATCATTTCTCACTATGTATTCAGCCTGGTGTATATATGCATTTTACCTAAGCCAAGAAGTTAATTATTAAGATAAAAATAGAACAGCAAAAAATGTGTATGTACGTACTTGTGTACCTACATGTGTCTGTGTGAGTGCAGACATGTACAATTATTGTAGGTAGTGCAGACACGGGAGTGAGTGGAGCTTCTCATGCAGAGTGTTTAAAACAACTCCTTTCATAACAAAATTTCGAGGATTATGGTGTATGTGTATAGTACATGTTTGTGTTTATTGTTTTCTAAATAGGTATTTTTTTTTAACCTGGGAGGTTTTAAAGCTGAATTGAAAGCTTGAAATAGATAAAGCTAAAGGCCCTCAGGAAATGCAGACTCATCTTCACAATCCTCTCCAATTAAGCTCCTAAAAATTAGAGTGATCCTTGTGTCCATATTCTGTTATAGCCTGTTTGTATTATCCAAGATAATAATCTTGACACCCATCACTTGCTCTATCTGACCCAGAAGTTTAAGACAAGATGTACTCTCACATATCCTGATACATCTCTTCCTAATATATTGTCAGCAAAAATGAGAAGGTAGGTTGAGGGGTGGCTAACTATGGCATTACTTTGTAGATCTAATGTGGTGTGTCTATGTGAATCCATACCTACACAAATAACAGTCAGGTGTCTGTTTAGAGTTAGAAAAAGATTCAAGTTCATGCCTTGTATCCTTGGAGGTTAATTTAGTATGATTTAGAGATTGAAAGATTTTCATCATCTGAAATTGTGAGAGAGCTACCCATGCATATAAAACTAAATATAAATAACAACAAGGTTGTATGGACAGAGAAGGAAGGGCATCACTATATGCTGTGTGGGCTGGGCTTACTTGTCTACTGCCTGCCTTAGAGCTATAATCGTGCAGTGGTATCTCTATACTCCCTGACTTCCTTGTACACATTGTCACAGGAGGCTTGCCTTAATCAGCTGTGAGCTGAAAAAAGTAATACAAATTGGAACCTTTTGTCATGAAATATTTAAATATGAATATGATTTAATGGCTTTGGGGAGAAAATTTAGCATGAGAGATTGTAAGAAACAAGAAATCGATTACATGTAAGAAAGGACTTGAACCTCTAATCAAGTATTACCATACACTGAGAGATCCCTAGCTAGCTATAGCTCAATTCAAAGGGGATAATGGTTAGATTTTTTTGTTAATTTTAAGTTTTATCAAAAAATGACATTCCTATTCGCTCTTTATCTAGTTTTTGCATAGTACGTACTTAAAATGATTTATGAAAAACCATCACTATGTCAATATTGAAGTATATGCTAAACTGTATCCATAAGTACTGTGTTTTCTATGAAATATAGGAACCTGTGCAACTTTTCTTTACTTTTGCTGGGAGGAAAAAGCCAAAAACTTCTTGCTGAAAATTAGCAAGAAATACCTTGATATAACTATTAGGAATAGGCAAGAATTGTTTAAGAGCAGCTTTCTGATTCCCTGCTGTTTCTATGACAGCAAGGGTAACCCTGTGACAGTCACACCCTTGACTGCCAGTTTCTCTGATCAGTGGGTCTTAGCAGCTGCTGAAGGTCTGGCTGTCCTCATTGCAGAGTCTTAAAATAAATGAAACAAAGTCATGGAGAGGTGGCTTATGTAGCCAGCTGCCAGCTTCTCTGAGCTGATCTGCAGAATAACTCTCCAAAAGCATACTGGGAGCCCCCACATTTAGATGACATCTTCCTGTTCTGTGCTCACAAAAAGCTGCGTGTGCTGCTGCCAGGTGAGGAACTGCGTGATACCGCCTTCCGCTTACTCCCTTGTGGCAGTCTGTTACAGAATCTCAACCTGCTATTCTCATGAGTTACTGTTGTGCTGGCTGTGTGTAATTTTTATTTACTTAAATATCTGTTTCTGTAAAGCATCCGTCTGTCTACACAAGCCTGTGAGTGATTTACAAATTAAAGCAAAAACAAAACAAATTGCTACCACTAATACATTACAAAGCAGCCTGCAGCTGATGGCAGACAGGAATCTTAATTCAATACATGCAAGCAGTGTAAATTAGACTATGTTATTTCTATCTTCAAACAGTGCAAGTTACAGTTAGAAGGAATTTTAATATGTGTGGTTTGGGATTAGAAATCTATGCGTATTAGTTGGGTCAGAGGTGACACCAAAGATCTGGAGAAAATCTGAACTGAGTCTGGTTTCGCAGTAGAATGTAGAACCAAACACAGTCTCAAATGTAGAACTGTTATGGCTGAATGGAAGTTGCGGGAGAAGTACACGTAAGAAGCTTCAGGTCACATTCATGGGGAAAGCAGCCAAAGGTAGCTGAATGGAGAAAAAAAAAATAGTCTTAAAGCTGTAAAATATAAGCCTGTCCTTTAATTGTTTGTGGTTGTAGTGGGTTTTTTCTCCCTCCCCCCTCTCCATTTTGGTTCTGTTTTGTTTCACTTTGTTTTTTTGTTGGGTGGGATTTTGTTGATGTTCTGGATAATTTCTACTGGATAGCACTGACTGCTTGTAAAATACTGCTCCATTAGACTGGCAGAAGTGGGATGGCATAGGAATTAGAGATGTCCTCAGTGCTTAAGGGTGTTCAAAGGTGGGGAGATTTCCTGACTTATGCTGAAAACCAGGACCAGCATCAGCATCATGGTGTTTCCTTCATCCCTGTGTAAATACATGCTGAAGATTTTCTGCATAGAGGTGGTTTCTGGGGCTTTCCGTCTGGGCCAGCTGGGTAAGATTTTCTGTATTAAATAGCTGTTGAGGGTTTCATAGTCTTGTAAGGTTTGATTGTGAATGGTCATGTGAAGCCTTTCTAAAGGTTTTCCAGTTGTATCTAAGATACTGAAACATACATGGTATTGACCTTCATTACTAACTTTGTATCCAGAGAGGTGACGCAGATCAGAATGGAAATAATAAAACCAGCTGTAATCAAATAAAGATACACTTTACTATTTGGGATGAATTACATTTTCCACTACTATAGGAAATGTGAGTTGAGAGAAGAATCAATCCTCTGAAGACTAAAGGTAGTCACATAAATAAATAAATAAAAAAGACCTGAAAGAAAAACGAAAAAAAGATGCTTACAGACTTCATAATCAAACACAAGCTAGTGGTTTAGTGTGTAGTCCAAACTATTCGGATAAGGTTCTGAAGCGGAGATTCAAGATTCTAAAAGATCAGAGACAGTGCGGTGGAGTATCTTTCAAGGCTTTCAAACTGTTTAATGCATGAGGAAGCATTGGAATAATTCTTGTTTGATGGCCTGCTTGTTGGTTATAGTTACTGTGCTGATGTTATGTCCTGCATTTGCCCAAAAGGAAAGATGCCAATAAAATGATGTATTCATTATATAAGTATTTTAATATGTTTTTATCAATACATGCTGGAATGGATTGCCTGACATTACATTGCAGAATTTTTAAGTCCTACCTTCAGGCAAATCTCATGCTTACTAGCAAAAATGAAAGTGTGAAATGCTTTTTAATGTATATTTAACAACAGATAGGCTAGTGATTACTGATGTGTATTCTCTCTGGATTTTTCCCTTGCTATCAGAAGGCAGTGTTAAGAGACAACATTTTTACACATTTATGCCATCTACATCCATCAGATGCTTACTTTTTACGTATTTTTAACTGTCATTTATAACAAGGCTGCAAAGGAGTCATCTCTTAAGTCTAAACCATACCGAGACTGCAAACTTCCAATCAATTACCAGTAATATGCTTAAAACCAGTCCCCCCAATTTCTGCTGTTTGATGCAAGTTTATAATGAACATGTTTTCCAGTATTGCTGTGAGGGAGACGGGTACAGATGGGGAGTGGGGAGGTGTATGTGTGTGGAACGAAAAAAAAAGGAGTAAGGTACAAGTATAATGTGCTGTTTCTAAGACATTTTGCCTTGCATCAAGATGGCCCATGAGTGACTTTAGTCTTATGTCTATGTTTCTATTTAAGATGCAAATCTATCAAATGCATTTATTTAGCTCGATCTTATGGTGTCATCATTTAATAGTGATTAAGGTACAGTTTCTATATTTTATAATGGAGTGCGCAGCAACAGTTCATGTTTTATGCTAATGTATGCTAAACAGCAGCATTGTACATAGATCACTGTTGTTAAAATAACAGTATTGAAAGCATTTTAGATCACAGAGCCCCGTGTCTACATTTTGTTTGCTCTGACATTATTAAACTCAATCCATTTCTCCAACTGTGATTCTAATTACTATATTTGCATGGTTTGGAAGTTTTCATTTGTTGGTCAAGTTCTCTTAATGCTGTTTGCTGTTGGTTTTTGAGCTTAATGTTTGATGTTCAGGCAGCAGAGCACCTTCTATTGAATTCAATAATTATGCAGAATCAATAAAATTTTTCTTTGTGTTTGTCTTTGTTGTTTCTTTGATATGGCCTCTAGGATGCTGCAGGCAAGGTGCTGGACCGCTGGGCCATTATGTCCAGGGAAGAAGAGATCATTACCCTTCAGCAGTTCCTGAGATTTGGAGAAACCAAATCCATTGTGGAACTGATGGCAATTCAAGAAAAAGAAGGGCAGGCTGTGGCTGTGCCATCTTCAAAGACAGACTCAGATATAAGGACTTTTATTGAAAGCAATAATCGCACCAGGAGCCCAAGTCTCCTTGCTCACCTGGAGAATAGCAACCCTTCCAGCATTCATCATTTTGAAAACATCCCAAATAGTCTTGCATTCATACTTACATTCCAGTACATAAATACAC
>NW_010414057.1:15220-18420 GCF_000710305.1 Buceros rhinoceros silvestris
TGCTCTGACCAGCATCACAAATGTTGAGCCCAAAACTGAGCCAGCCTGTGTTTCTCCTGTTCAGACGCCTACACCTGTTAATGATTTATCAAAACCAGAACATACTAAAAGCTCGTTCCGCATTCACAGAATGAGGAGAATGGGATCAGCCTCCAGGAAAGGAAGAGTGTTTTGCAATGCATGTGGCAAAACTTTCTATGACAAAGGTACTCTTAAAATCCACTACAATGCTGTTCACCTGAAAATCAAGCACCGGTGCACTATTGAGGGCTGCAACATGGTCTTCAGTTCCCTCAGAAGCCGCAATCGCCACAGTGCTAACCCAAATCCCCGCCTCCACATGCCTATGCTAAGGAATAATCGTGACAAGGATCTGATTCGTGCTACATCAGGTGCCGCCACTCCAGTCATAGCAAGTACAAAATCCAACCTAACTTTAACAAGCCCTGGGCGCCCACCAATGGGGTTTACCACTCCCCCTCTAGATCCTGTACTACAGAACCCTCTTCCCAGTCAGCTGGTGTTCCCAGCTTTAAAGACTGTCCAACCTGTTCCTCCTTTTTACAGAAATTTACTTACTCCAGGAGAGATGGTGAGTCCTCCAACCTCACTCCCTACCAGTCCAATAATACCAGCAGTGAGTGGCATGGAGCAGCATCCCCCTCCTCCTTCAGAGTCATCAGTACCCTCAGTGCTGATGCCCACCCCAGAGCCTAATGCTGACCTTGCCCCCAAGAAGAAGCCAAGGAAGTCAAGCATGCCAGTTAAAATTGAAAAGGAAGTTATCGATACTGCCGATGAGTTTGATGATGAAGATGAAGAGGTGAATGACAGCAGCACAATGGTGAATGACATTGGTCATGACAATCACTGCCATTCACAGGAGGAGATGAGCCCAGGTCTGTCTGTGAAAGACTTTTCCAAAAGTGACAGAAGCAGATGCATTTCCAGACCAGACATAAGAAGGGCAGACAGCATGACATCAGAAGACCAGGAGCATGAGAGAGACTATGAAAATGAGTCAGAGTCATCAGAGCCCAAACTGTGTGAGGAATCCATGGAAGGTGATGATCGCCTCCATGAATCTGGTGAAAAATCTCTGATGCACAATGACAGACCAGATGAAAACCACAATGATGCTTCCAACCAGGATGTCATTAAGGTGAAGGAAGAGTATACAGACCCTACATATGATATGTTCTACATGAGCCAATATGGACTGTACAATGGAGGCAGTGCCAGTATGGCTGCCCTGCATGAAAGTTTCGCTTCTACATTTAACTACAGCAGCCCTCAGAAGTTCTCCCCAGAAGGTGAAATGTGCTCCAGCCCAGACCCCAAGATCTGCTATGTGTGCAAGAAAAGTTTCAAGAGTTCCTACAGTGTGAAGCTTCACTACAGAAATGTTCATTTAAAAGAGATGCATGTCTGCACAGTGGCTGGATGTAATGCTGCTTTCCCATCACGGAGAAGCAGAGACAGGTCAGTAAATATTAATTGATTTTCTACATTATTAAATGTGTTGAATTATGTAAGAATAGGCAGTTTAGGATTTATGAAGAAATAGAGAGATGCACAGTAATGACAAGTGACAATAGTGTTCCCGTGACATTGTGAGAGTTTTATCACTTTAAGATTTTCATTGTTGCTTGGCATTCAGAATATTTTATATTGTCCCATCCTCTTAAGTGACTGGCTAGATAATGAATGCAGTTATTCTTTCTGTGTGCCTTTGAACATGTTGTTGTACTTCAGTTTATAAGATGCAGCTTTTATTTTATTTATTTTATTCTCCTTGCAACTTTTAAAACAAGAAAAGCTTCTATTAAATATATAGTAAATTATATGCAATAAGATTATCTCAATGCATGCAAATGAAACCATAGAACTAGGAAGGAGGGAAAGGGGTGGATGGGTGGTTAGGTGAATGAATGAAGAGAGACAGAATGGAATGACTGGAATGAAAGAATGATTTCCATCCCCACAGGGACGTGTAAAAGCAAACAGGAGGCATAAGAAGACTGTTCTTTTAGTTTTTAAAACTAGTTGCTGTGTTGTAGCAAGAACAACTAAATATTAAAAAAACAGTTGTCTCTTTCTGTAGTAGAACCTATACAGCTCTGTATGGTCATTTAGTCTACTTTATCTTTTCTTCATGTGAGCAACTCCCTTACCCACTGATGGGAATTATGCACATTCAGAAAGGAGAGGCTTAGACCCCCTACATTTTTTTTAAGATCAACCAGGGTATATTCTGCTGGCCCTTCAGATGACATCATACTCTAGCTATGCTGCATCAATACTGAAACAGTTGGGCTTAAACAGAAGCAGCTGGTCCTTAAACTTTTAGGTGGGTTTTTTGTTGGTTCTTTTATACACTAATCTTTTTTGGTTGCTGAGGAAAACGTAATCTAAATGGAATTTGTCAAGGTGGTAGGATAATACAGCTATTTCATACTTGTGGATAAAAGCTCTCACATGTGATGATGGTTGTGTCACATAACAAAATCTCTCTGGTTCATGGTGTGATGGTGAGATTGGGTCATCTCTTTTCCTTTACTTGTGTTTCATATTTTTCCATTATGTTTTAAAAATTCAGCAGAGACAGCAGAAAAATTAAACCTAGTTAAACATTTCACACATGGCTCCTCTATTTTTTTTTTCATTGACATTGGTGTGGTTTGAAAGTGAATCATGTCATACAAAATGAAAGCAGGTTAGCATCGAGGATATTGAGGAGCCAAAAATCCACTATTTTGATGGCAAGTCCACCCCTCAAATACCTCATGTCTTCTTATGAAATCCACTGAACAGGAAAATAGGAACACACGTAAGAATAAGAAGGATGATCTAGAAAGTTTGCCTTTCAGTACGACGAAAAACACTGGACATGAAGCAGGTAAAACTAAATTAAGACTCCCTTCTTGGGGTATCTTGGTAACTTTTATGAGACTTGTGTTTGACAAGGGAAGCATGTGGGTCAGTGGCGTAATCTATGCCAAGTTGAGATGTGTGCAACCCCTTTCAGTTCCTGAAATTGCACAAGTTTTGTTAGTCAAGGATTTCAGCTCGTTGGTCTCTTTCCTGAAGTGAATTACGGTAAGTCAGTCATGTACTAAGCAAAATAACTTTGCATTCAGCATGTGAACTAGTGGCTAGCTTTAGGATTTGGAATTTTATGTAATGTATTAAATTTCAGC
>NW_010414057.1:18509-19968 GCF_000710305.1 Buceros rhinoceros silvestris
CAGGAATCCGTTGATAGATCATGCTAATAATAAAGTTAGCATAGTAAAGATTTATATGCTCTAAAAAAGATATGACTGTGATGGCATACATAAAATATTTCTGAGTCAGGAACATTAATAAAGGGCACATGTTGAAAATATTTTGTGAACTATGTATGGTACTCCTATTAAGCTTATTGAAAGCAAACCATAAAATAAAAATCTGGTTCAGGAACTTAACATGCAGGCTGCATATTTAAAGATAAAATTATTATTTACATATCAGTTTGAGTTGTGTGAGGCACCAGATCATCTTTTTAAATCATCCCACTAGTAATGTTTCAAATATGTTATTTCAGTTGTGTGTTGCATTTGTGACAAAAGAAATTTGTAGGCATATTATATCCTTTAATTACAAAGATTTAAGAGTGGTTATATACACTTAAAAAAATTCCAAGGTGGGGTACAGTTTGTGTGCCCATTCAGGCTTGATGTTTTTGTAAATTCTTAGCACTCCTGGTTTACAACAGTTGTCTGAACATGCCTTGAAAGAATTGAGTAATACTCTCATGGTTCTTGATAATTCTTTCAGATACTTGAGTGAGAAACATCTTCAGAACTTCCCTGGGCTATCCATTCTTATTCAGAAGTGCAGAGTCTAGGAATGTGCAGAACTGAAAGCATACATACAGCAAATATTAGAAAGTGGATGAAAGATTTAAGTTATTATTTTAAACATTTTTTTCTAATGTTTCCTGATTATTTTTTTTCAGTAAAGTTAGGAAATAGAAGTTAAAATAATTTTTTTTTTTTTTTTTTTTTTGGGAGGGGGGGTGGGGGTGGGATGGGTGTTTAATTTAGTAGCATAAAATATTTTTTTTTTTTTTTTTTTTTGGAGAGGGGGATGCTGATTAATTGCTCTAAAGATTTTTCCATTCAATTTGGTTTTATTTTATGCTGATATTCATTTTTCGTATATACATTTATTTTAGAGAGAGTCATTACCTAAGTATACAATTTCTAGCTCTTCAGATTATGGAAAGCACCTCAAAGAAACTGGATAACTAAATTAATAGCATTGCAAAGTGAGAACTCCTTCCAGCCACTTAAATCAATTTCACTTAAAAGCTCAGAAGCATTTTGCTATTAACTGCTGTATAAGAAGTAAGAAATTGCTACCTAAAGCACACTATAGTAATTCCTGGATAATATTTGTCGTGTATTAGTGTTCTGTCTTGGACACGTTATAAAAGGTCTGTGTGATTTGCTTGTGTTCTGAGTCATATAATCTTTGACTAGCTAGAGAAGCTTTGAATTTCATTGCTTTGAAAATTAAAATGAAATAATTTTTTCATTACTTTCTTCATAATGACATCAGAGTTGTAGCTATCCCATAGCTAATAGAGCCTTACTATTTTTCTTTTTAGTAATTTTATTAATCATATTACAAGTATCAAAATACAGGTATTTATAAATAATA
>NW_010414058.1:0-276 GCF_000710305.1 Buceros rhinoceros silvestris
AGGAAGGGGCTGGATCAGGGTCTCTTCTATGTTGCAAAAGCGGAGGAATTATTTTGGAAAACAAAACACGAGGGCAACAAGGTGCTACTGAACCAAACCCTAACATCTCCAGCCCCAGGGCACAGGCAACGCGTTTCCTTGCAGGCAGGAGAGGCGGCTGCCAGCTTGGTTAAGCACATCCCTGCTGCAGCGAGGAGGCGCAGGGGAATGGGCTTTGGTACCTCCTGGGCTGTTAGTCCAGGAGAGAAATACAGCAAGAGAGTAAAAGCGAGCGGC
>NW_010414058.1:683-1273 GCF_000710305.1 Buceros rhinoceros silvestris
TTGCCCCAACCCCGTTAAGCACAAAGTCCCACACTGGAGAGCCCACAGCAAGAACAACCGCTGGTACCCTGCGCCGTGGAACCTGCTTAAAACAGCTCCCGACTGGAGCCCTCCCTGAAATACAACCCCCGGGGGGAAGCACAATGGGTTTTTTGTCTGGGTTTCTTTCTTGGTCATTTCTTTTTATATTCGACTCAAGGCTGGACTCAGAAACCTGGCAAAATCCTTTCCCATTTCCCATCTTAACTTTGTGACCTGGGGAGCGGAGCCGGCCCTGCGCGGGTGGGTGTGATGGAGAGGCAGGTGAGGACAAAGCAGCATGGGCCAGGTCCCCTCAGTCACTGCCAAGTGCACACAAAGGCTCCTTTGTCCCAGAGACCCAACCTGTGTTAGCTCCCACCGCCCCCACTCAAGCCAGTCACGGTTAACTGGCGTAACCAGGTCATGGAGGTAAAAACCAGCAGGATGAGGAAGTGGAAATACACTGATGGGCTGGGGAATACCGTGCTGCCTCAGCGCCCAGCACCTGGCCCGGCACCGCGTGGGTTAAGAGGAACCAGCCTCCAGTTGTGGCAGGGGAGGTTGAGGTT
>NW_010414059.1:0-201 GCF_000710305.1 Buceros rhinoceros silvestris
CAGGAGGTTGGGCTGGGGGGGCTCGGAAGGTCCCTTCAACCCCTGTGGTTCTGTGACTGGGTTCCGGCAGGTGGAGGCACCCGGCTCCTACCAGCAGGACCCTTGGGCCATGACGGACGAGGAGAAGCTGCAGGCCGTACCCCTGATCCACAAGGAAGGCAACGAGCTCTACCGGCAGGGGCAGGGGGGGGGGGGGGGGGG
>NW_010414059.1:305-706 GCF_000710305.1 Buceros rhinoceros silvestris
ATCCACAAGGAAGGCAACGAGCTCTACCGGCAGGGCAAGGTGCAGGAAGCGGCTGCCAAGTACTACGATGCCATCGCTTGTCTCAAGAACCTCCAGATGAAGGTGGGGCTCCCCGGCCCCCCTCGGGGCTGCTCCCAGGGCCTGGGTGTGCTGGGCTCGGGGGCTTCCCCTCACGCTGCCCCCTCGGTCTCACCGCGCAGGAGCAGCCCGGCTCCCCAGACTGGATCGAGCTCGACCAGAAGATCACCCCCCTGCTCCTGAACTACTGCCAGTGCAAGCTGCAGAGTGAGGAGTACTACGAGGTGCTGGACCACTGCTCCTCCATCCTCAACAAGTACGAGGGTAAGGAGCCACAGGCCGGCCCAGCTGGCTGCGCTGGGTCGCGGGGCACACCCACCGCG
>NW_010414060.1:0-201 GCF_000710305.1 Buceros rhinoceros silvestris
CTCCTGCGGTGACGGCACCTACCTGGGCGAAAGGTGTGACGATCATGTCTTCTCCATGCCTGCGGGAGCAAAGGGAGCATGAGCCTCAGGGAGGGGACCGGGGGTCCCCGGGGGCTCAGGGCTGGGGGGACACACTCACAGGTCACTGGCGATGGAGGAGTTGCGGGACATGGCTTTTGGGGACAGGTCGTAGTCGCTGTC
>NW_010414060.1:380-668 GCF_000710305.1 Buceros rhinoceros silvestris
TGGCCGTGGGAGAAGGTGCCTTGCAGGACCAGCCCCGCACCCGGGCTGGCCTGGGGGTCCATCGCAGCCCGGCCCGGGGGGCCATTCTCCAGGTCAAAGCTGCGAGGGGAGAGGGGACAAGCCTGGCATGGGGTGGGTGGTCTGGGGACCTCAGCCCACAGGTGTGGGGGCACAGCCCGGGGGATGCCACCAGCTTTGCTGGGCTCTCCGTGCCACCATCCCGCTCAGCCCAGCACGCCCCGGCTCGGTGGCTCTTGCGGTGACACCGGCTGCTGCCCAGCCTGGCCC
>NW_010414060.1:930-1139 GCF_000710305.1 Buceros rhinoceros silvestris
CATCCCCTCCCTGTCCCCAGCACCATCGTCTCCAGTTGCCTCAAGCCCTCGAAAGCCCCAAAGCCTCCATCAACCCCGGCTCGGGGCGCCGTGTCCCACGGGAGGGACAGTGTCCTGGCCACAGCACAGAGCCAGGGGACATCGAAGGACGGAAGCCACCGGGGAAGCCAAGCCCTGGACCTCAGAGACACACTGGTGGCAGCCTGGGG
>NW_010414061.1:0-288 GCF_000710305.1 Buceros rhinoceros silvestris
GAGGGAAAGGCAGGAGGTCAGAAAGAGCCGCCCCGCAGAAAGAGGGTTTGAGTCTGAACCCAGCCCAGCAGGGAGGAGGGAGACTGGGAGGGACCTCGTGGGCTGGGGTGGGGTGACACGCACCAGACCCCCACTGTTACCCCTGGGAAGGCACTATCTCCCTGCCAGGAGCAACTGGGGATGCTGGGATGGGGTGATGACGTGAAAACCCCTGGTACTAGATTGGATGTGACCCCCCAGCCTGGCTGGGGACCCCAGGGCAGGACCCCCAGGCTGGCTGGCCGGAGA
>NW_010414061.1:351-1638 GCF_000710305.1 Buceros rhinoceros silvestris
CGCGCCGGCCTGGGGCCCCCAGGGCAGGACCCCCAGCCTGGCTGCCAGGAATGGGGCTCCTTGCCCAGCCAACAAGTGCCCTTTAATGGGCCTGTAAAGACCTAATGATGACCCTTAATCTGGGCCCTGATGGCCGGGCTCCACAGCCATTACCATGTGAAAGGCTCCTTTCGGGTCTCTTTGTGCTCTTTGTACCCAGGGCTGTTAGGAGCTGCCCCGGGGTCCTCTGCCAGCCAGGAGAGTCCCCCCTGGCTCTGAGGGGTCACAGGTCCCCAGTCCAGGCACTGAGGAGGCTCCAGGACCAGACCCTGGTCCCAGTCCCTGGCAGCCCACGGTGACCATGTCCCTGGCACTGCAGGGACGGCAGGTTGGGGCTGCCAAGGGCTGCTCCAGCTCTCTACTCCCGGGGCCATGGGCAGCGCTGCCATGCCAGGGTTCCCATGCCAGGGCACCCGCTCCTGCCCACTGCAGAGCTCCAGGGCGCATGGCTGGACCATCTCAGGTCCAGGACGGGTTTAAAAGGTTCCTTGCAGGGAACTGCTCATCCCAGGCATGTGTTGGATCCCACCGTACATCCACAGGGGCCCCCTCAGCCGCCCTGCGCCCACCGTACCGGAGCCAGCCCGGGGCACTCGTACACAGTGAAGTCTCCATCCTCATTCTCCTCATCGGATGATGCTGAGTCCGGCAGTTTGGGCTCCTCTTTATGTCTGGTGGGGAAGGAAACAGAGGGGGTGAAGCCCGGAGGATGATTAATGGCATCCAGTTAATGGGAGGACATGGGCCAGTGAGCGGCTCGGCTGTCTGCTCCCAGGGCTGCTTACTTCTCCATGGAGAGCATCTGCTGCTTTTGGTGCTGGTAGTGGTACATCTGGGCACTCTGAGCCAGCGTCTTGTCCCCAGGCTGCGGAGAGAGCAAGGACAGCCATGGAGCCCAGCTGGTGGGTGTCCCCTGCCATGCTGGAAGCCCCTCAGGCAGAGCACATGCCTGGCCTGAGCGTCAAACACCCCACGAGGAGGGAGGTGGGGGCCTTACCGAGATCTTGTCGCAGGGAGAAGGGCCAGCAATGTAGCCCAGCGGGTGGGTGTCCCCTGCCATGCTGGAAGCCCCTCAGGCAGAGCACATGCCTGGCCTGAGCGTCAAACACCCCACGAGGAGGGAGGTGGGGGCCTTACCGAGATCTTGTCGCAGGGCAGCGGGCTGGCTGCTCGCTGTGCCGAGTAGTCTGCTTTCTGCGCCAGCCTGACCTCCTTCTGCAGCCTGCCAGGGAGACAAGAGTGGTGGAA
>NW_010414061.1:1838-2198 GCF_000710305.1 Buceros rhinoceros silvestris
GATTGCTCAGACCTCCCACCCGCATCCCTGCTCCCTGCGATGGCACCCGTGACAGGTGGCAGTCCCAGGCACAGCCACCTCCATCCCATGGGGCCTGGGCACGAGGCACTCACACACCATGGGTGACAGCACCCAGAGCCAGAGCGATGCCCAGGTGTCACCCACTCCGGGGGGCGTGGGGGTGCCTGGGCATGGGGGCGTCCCACCACTGTCTTCCAGATGTGACTGGCCGAGGTTGTGGCTGCAGGAGAACTGGCCAGGGCAGCTATTGCCTCTCCTCCAAACCCTACCGGGCACCTGGGAAGCACAAGAACAAGCTCCCCGCGGCATGGGGATACCGAGGGATCGGCTGGCACCAGC
>NW_010414061.1:2394-2662 GCF_000710305.1 Buceros rhinoceros silvestris
GATCCCAGCCACTGTGCACACCACGATCAGCCCTGAGGAGGTGGAGGGGACACAGAAGGACAGGGGATGAGCCTGGTGGCACAGTGCCACCAGCCTACACTTCCCCGGCCAGGACGTGGAGTCCTCTCCCACGAGCTGCCCGTCCCCAGGGTCTCACCGAGCACCACGTTGTCATTTGAAGGGATGGGAGATGCTTCCACTGGGTACTTCTGGACCGTGGTGGTGGTGGAAGTGGAGAGGGGGGCGGCCGGCTTTTCGGCCCCGCGGC
>NW_010414061.1:2918-3301 GCF_000710305.1 Buceros rhinoceros silvestris
CCCTGCTGCTGCCCGCGGTGCCCCAGCACCGGTGGGAGGTGGGGAGCAGGCACTTACTCCTGGCCTTGCCATCCCGCAGCACGTGGGGGTGCGAAGCCTCTTGCCTGGCCAGCACGTCTGCCAGAAAATCGATTTCTGCCTCCAGCCTGGGAACGGTCGTCCGCCCTGCGCCAGGAGAGAGCAGCCCTGAGATGGGCACCCCGGGGTAGGGGAGCGGCCACGGGACTGGGACCGGATCCAGACCCAGCATCCCTGGGCTGGAAGCCCTCAAGCAGAGCACATGTCTGGCCCAAGCACTGAACACCCCACAAAGAGGGATGTGGGCACAACTGGAACCTGGGAAGCTCCACCTGAATGTGAGGAGACACCTTCCTGTGAGGGTG
>NW_010414062.1:0-6901 GCF_000710305.1 Buceros rhinoceros silvestris
TGAGTACAGAGAGAGAGCAGTTTCGGGGAGGATGCTGC
Source organism: Buceros rhinoceros silvestris (assembly GCF_000710305.1). Classification (NCBI taxonomy): domain Eukaryota; kingdom Metazoa; phylum Chordata; class Aves; order Bucerotiformes; family Bucerotidae; genus Buceros; species Buceros rhinoceros. The sequence continues at coordinate 39 of NW_010414062.1, forward strand.
AGCTCTGGGGGCTGGTCTCAGCTCTGCTGAGAGTACAGGCTGGTTTGAAGGTCACCCGTAGCCAAGCTGTGCTACGGCGGGGCAGCTGGCAGGACAGACAGACCTCGAAGGCAGGGGAAGCCCCCGGGCACCGCTGCGCTAAGGGTTCACGTTGTCTGTGCACGGGCGCAGGTCTCCCCGCTGCCCTTTGCTGAGCAGGGCTGGGTTCATCCTCTCCCCAGGGCTCCGGCGGGGGGTTTCCAGCACGCACCACTCCTCTGCTCTGGCTCGCTGTCTCGCAGTAGGCTCATCTGCTCCCCCACACACCCTCCAGCATCCCAGCCTGAGACCCAAAGGTGTTTCCCCATTTCTGTTTCCCAACTTCTCCCTCACTGAACGGCCCCTGCCACACACATGCCTCTGCTGGCAGGAAGCCCTCCTGGCTGCTGGCCCCGGGTCCTCCCCAGCCTCTCCGCTCTTTGCCCTCTCTGGGCTTTGCAGAGTCAGTTCTCCCTCCTGCAGGGAGTTCTCTTCCCTCCCAGCCAGCTCCTCGCGGCGCCCGTTGCCAGCTGTCCTTGTACCCGTGCTAGTTCAACCTGCTCCCCGTTCCCGACGCAGCTCGAAGGGCGCCAGACTCCCTAGCCAGCACACAAGTCCTGAGGCAGCATCTTGGTCTGTAGAGAAAGAATACAGCTTTTTATTCTGAAAGCAATATAAATCACTCCATCGACACCTACTCGCTGTTCCCTTTGTTGTGTCCTGAGCACGTGTCCTTCCCTTTGTCAGCCTCAGCGCCCCGAACCTCGTGCAGCTCCTCTGTGGGAACGCGCTCTGCTTTGTGCTGACTGTCTGAGCGCGGAGCCAGGAGAGGCTCTTCCCCGCCTGACGGGGCCGGTGCCAGGAAGCTCCTGTGGATCAGCTGCTGCCAACACACCCGGCCCAGGTAGAGCCTCCAATTTGTTTAACGTGATCGGTTCCAACGATTTCATTTTGAAATCAGCCTCGTGAGGCAGGCATGAAGCAAGAGGGTAACGCAGGGAAAAGAATTCCTCATTTGTGCTTAGACTGAAGAAATGCTCCTTCTCTGCTGCCTTGGCAATAACGTGATGCGGGAGGAAAACATAAAATCATTCACTTCCCGACTCCCTCCTTTCCGGTAGCACCAACATATATTCTGAAGAGCTTCGATGTAGGTCTTTACTGCGGAAAATAAAGCAGCAAATTGGTTTTCCCCCCAGCAGCAGGAGGAGAATGCGTCCTGACTGCCTCCAGCCTCAGCTCCTCACCTCCCGCTGAGCCTCCCCGCTCAGCCTGGCCTTGCCATCAGCAGAGTGCAGAGGTGTTTGACCCAAGCCCACCCCTTCGCTGCCAAAGGAGGACACTTCCACAACCTCCCTGCCTCAATCTCCGGGACCTCCTGCAGCCCCCCTTACCCAGTGGCAGGGGGTGCTCAGCCAGAGGGCTCTTGCCCCTTCGCCTTTCCCCAGGCCCGTTCCCTGCACAGACACTGCAGCACAGCTGGCCCATGGCACAAGCAGCAGGGCTGGGCACGGAGGCGGCTTAATCTGATTGAAGTGGCACTGCAGCCCGTTAGGAACCCAAATTCTTCGCACATGGTCTTCTCCTGCGGGAGAAGCCAAAACCCCTGGGTGTAATTAGCAACAGGCTGCACGGCTGAGGGGCAGCTCAGGGGACTGTGTTCTCCACTGCCGCTGGCGGGTCACATCCCTTCCTGCAGAAGGAGGCGGCTGTGGCGCGGGGCTGCCTGGCCGGGTCAGATGTGCCCGCACACGGCTGCCCTGCAGGACGTGCAGAGGGAGCCTGGTGACATTGCACCCTGTGTCCTGCCTGTGACCCACCAGCCGGATCCAGGAGCGGCCTGAGGTTGGTGGGGCAAGAGGGCATCGTGCCGCGGCCCCTGGCAGTGATGTCCCTGCGCTGCCGTCCCCGTGGGGGTCCCTGTCCCCTGCTCTGTGGGCACACATCCAGGAGCCCGGGGATAGCACAGACACCCCTGTCCAATCTGTGGGAGCTCTGCCAAGCTGGGGATGTCCTTGTCCTCTGGTGCCCTGGGCATGCAGGGCAAGCCCTGGGTTGGGATTTCTTTGCTCTCAGCAGTCACCTCTGACAGCCACCCCACAGCACTATGTATCAAACCGTTCCAGCTTCTGCGCACTGGGCTGCTTTTTTTTTTTCAAGCAAATGAGAAAACAAGACACCCAAACTACAATTCTCTCACACTCCCGTGGTAGATCAGGGGTAGGTTCTGCCCTGGGGTGTTTTCTCCTTGGATCACATCTTTTGTTTTGCAGTCCATCGGCCCTGCCTATTTTCAAGCCTCTCAAATGCTCTGCTGACCCAAAACAAGGGAAACCAGCTGTGCCCTGGGCTGGGGTATAGCTTTCTGCGTCGGTCCTTCCTGGGGGACGTGAGCTCCACGCCTAACCATGTGCCACGTTTGGGTCTCTTTGACACCGAAACTCCTCACTCTTTGAAACCGGGAACCTGTGTCCTTGGGTGAAAAAGATCAGAAAAGGACAAGGCAGGGAAAAACACGAGCAATGAGCTCAGCACCAAGAGCCTTATTTCCACGGAGGCATCTCGGCTGCTTCCTCTGCGTGTTTTTTGGAGGGAGGGCATCCATTAGCAGATGGATTCAAATGACCTCCACCATTAATCTTTGCAAGGGTTGGGTTTTTTTTCCTCTGAGGGAACAGGCAATTTTAGCCACAGCATCATTCTGAGGGGAGGGACGTGGACAGCTTTGAAGATCCCCGACTCAAAGACCTAGTTATTCTCCCTGTTTTTCCCTCACCAACTTCAGCAGCAAGAACACATAAATTGTGTGTCATAGCTGCCTTTTCATCTGTCCCGGGAGTTATAGACTGCACACATAAGACAATTCATGTTCCTCTGCATAATGAGGTGAGTTTTATAAATCATAAATCTTCACTTAATATGCAGGTGGTGTTTGCTGCCAGGTTTAGGAAAACTGATGCAGTTGCCAAGTCCATGAATGTCATAAATCATTCATGCTACGGTAGCCGGCAACTGCTGGGTCCTTTGAGACAGACCAATTTCAAGGTGGTTGTTTAACACACAAACGCGATCTCCATTGATTGCTTATACAAATACATATTTTCATTAAGTTTCTCCTCTCCTTTTTTTCCCTTCTTTAGGTGCCAAGTGCGATGCCCTGAAGAGTCCCTGCTAGTGGCTTCTTTCCAGCTTCAAAATCCCGTCAGGGATCCATCACCAAATGCATAAAAATCCAGGGGTTTGGAAGAGAAAGAGCCTCCTAAAGCTCGGAAAACACAGCCTGGATGTCTCAATAAATCCCAGGGCACGCGATTAAGAAAACAGCAGAGCGAGCAAGCGTGCCTCACTTCTTCACAGGGTCATTTTGGACATACTGTATTTTCTGCCAAATTGCCGTTAATTAAAGGTGCGCCGGTCCCAGCAGGGTTCTCGTCTCTGCTGGCACGGTAGCTGCTGTGTGCACAGGAGCAGGCAGCGCACCCCCGGTGGGGAATACCCTGTGTGCTTCTGGATTTAGCTTAGCCTACACATCCCGGAGCTTGCTGGGTGTTCTGCAGCCCCCTGGGACGTGCTCGATTCAGTGGGAAGTCTCGCGGGGAAGCTGCTTTCCCAGGAGATCTGCGGTTTTTGCTGGGATGGAAAAATAGAGCTGTGTCAATCCTGCAAAGCACCTGTGAAGAGACCCCGCTCCCCAGGGCCAGTCCTGGGGGGCTGAGCATGGACAAACCTGCTCAGGGCTCTGGGGAGGTTCAATTCACCAGGCTCAGCCCCTGTGGGAGATGCTCCTCATGGCCCCAGATGTCCCCGGGAGCTCTCTGCTCATGGTCTTCGTGCCTTGTCTTCCTCCCCCACCACCTTCTGGGCTTTGCATTTTGCATTCTGGTTTCGTATGACCTCGTTATTTCTAGGCTGTTCTTAGGAGGTAAAAGCTCTGTCCCATCTTGAAGTGTTTAGGGTCATCTAGGGAGGGCTGTCACCTCCCCTGCAGAATCAGGACCTTGGATTATCACCGCCTTGCGTTTCCCACCTGATTTACATCTTGGAGACATCAAAAAAAAAAAAAAAAAGGCGCAGCAGTACTGGACAGAGCAGTAAATCAAAAACCGTTTAGGCTCGGAGTCACCCGGCACTTGAGAGGGTCTGATATTGAACACCACATTAATTTTGAGTGGATCTAAGAAAACTGCGTAGGTGGAAGAAGGCAGAAAATTTTGTCTGCTGTTCCTGTCTTCCATCATCCTTCGCCGGCGTAATTAACTCATCACAAATAATTCAGGCACCAAGTTCTCTCTCTTCTTTTTCCCTGTCATTAGCCAACAAGTGCTGAAGTTTCTCGAGTTCGCTCCTTGTTCCAAGCTACTCACTGAATAATCTTTGCTAATAACTCCCCAGCTGCAGGTTGTTCCTCAGCGGCTCGTTGTCAGCGTGTGCCAGCCAGAACTGGGGAACTGAGCTGGGCTGGGTAGCTGTGGTCGGACGTGGAGGTCTCCTCCCGGGGCTTAATGACCGTGAAACCTCCAAGAGGCTTTTAGGGAAAAGAGGATGTAAAATCTGACTCGCCACAAACCCGGTGTTGGATTTGGCTCTCTGAGATTTCCGTGATGTCTGTGATATTCTTCAGAATCCTCCACCGATCTCACGGTTCTCAGGACGGGATCAGGCTGGTAAAACATCCTGTTTTCCGTAACGCTCCTGCCTGCCAACCAGTTCTCTGGGATATTAATGAAAACTCAGCCTCAGGCACAGGCGCTGCCAAAGGGAGCGTCCCCCTCCATTTCAGCAGCTCCAAGGTTTCCACCTCCTCGCTGCGAGGTGCCCTTCAGAGAAGCATCTTCCTAACGAGAATGGCAGATGACGCTTCCCGCTAATCCGAGCCGAGGTAAAACGTGGGTGAATCTCACGAGCCACAGGACCTTCGCAGCCGTAACTCCCTCCTCCAGAGTATTTACGTACTCGAGGCAGATGAAGCTGGGTTGAGCCGTACCTTGCACTCCTCGAGATGCTTCCCACCAGCCTGTGCAGGGTTTGTGCTCGGTGTGTGAATGAGCATGAGAAACTCAACCCTGCTGACCATATCCTAAAAAAGAAAATAAAATGTTGATCCTCTGAATTTGTGGGCAAGAGCCATTGACAACCCCATCCTGTGGAGGGCAATGTCTCCTGGGAGCGGTCACCAGGGGTCTGGGAGGTGAGTGAACCCTGAGAGCCCATCTGGGAGAATTCACGGTGAAACCTTGCGAGAAAACATTTGAGCTCACCGAAATGCAGCAGTGGCAAAATACTGAATTATCCACTTTGCTGCCGCCCCATCCGCAAAGGGAAGGAGCTTTGGGGGTGGTTTCTCTAAGGATGGAGAGGGGGGATTCAAACCTTCCTTTAACAGTTCCTACAGGTCGTAAACTACATGGAAGATGTTTCTGTGCAAAATGCGGCTGCATCTCCTCACTCGGGACAAGCCCCCAGGGATGGGACAGGGCAACAAAAAGTTACAGCTAGAAGGAGGAAGGAGCGGAAAGAGGAGAAGAAAGTCGAATGGCATTAGGGAAGAGGAGAACTGCCGGGCTGCAGCAGTGGTCCTGCTCCCGCGGGTCCCTGGCAGGCACGGTGACCTGGCTGGGGCTGCCGCACCAGTACAGCCTGGCACGGGCAATGGGAAACTGAGCTTCCCCTTAGCATTTGGAGTGGCACAGCGGAAGCGTTTCCAGAGCTGGGGGGGTCGCACACACCCAGCGCGGCAAAGGGGGCTTCTCTGTGCGCTGGCTGAGCTGGGTGACTGAGGAGCCCCCAGGAGCGGGGTGGTGCTGGGTGCCGGGGATGGGGCCGTACCGGGGACAGGGAGGCAGGCTGCGACGGGGCATTAGCAGCCACCACGCAGCAGCGCTTTCTCCCTTCCCTCTCACTCCTTTTGAACGTGTCCTACTTCTTCAAAGCTCCTGATCACCCCAGCTAGCTTGTTTTCCCCTCTCCTTTCTCCAAAAAGTGTGACATTAGCACCATCTGTAAAACTGCCAAACACAAGTGACTCCCCTTTGCGCTTCCCTGCAGGGCTGCTCTTCAATTAAAAACTTCTCTTGATGCTTTAACTTTCACCTCTCTTAATTGAGGTTCCTTTTCCCAGCCTCCTCCCCCTTTCTAATGAAAGGCTAAAACGCTGGTTAATGGAGCTTTGCAACGGGCGGCGCCAGTGACCGTGTGGCGTGAAACCCCAGAGCACATCTGGAGGGCAAAGGCTGCCAAAGCCGGGCTGCTTGCGGCCCAGCCAAGCGTGGTGGAGCCTGGGGAGCAAAAGCCATCGGAAAAATATAGGATCCAGGCCACGTATAAAGTGATCCTGCCCTTGGAACGCGCTCCCAGACTCCATCGGTCAGCACTTCAGCAGCTAATGACACAGCCACGCTTCTCCCTGCCCGGATAGACATGCAGGGCAGGGACCCAGGCAATGGGCTGGAGGCCAGCCGGGCACCGCCGGGCTCGCGCTGCTGCGGCACTACCACCCCCAAGGACTTTAAAAGCATGAGCTGAGTTCGACGGAGTGAGAAGGAGGGAAAAATCAGGCTTTAATTTGCCCGAACAGGAAAGCTTCTCCCCGGCAAGCTTTTCCTCACAAAAAAAGAGGGTTAGAAACACGACATAAAAAAATATTGAGCACAAATTGTGCAAGTCCTCGTTGTGCAGCGATGGGGATGAGTCCCTGTGAAGTGCTCGTTTCTTAAACGTACGGTGCACGTGCAAGCAAAGCAACCGCACACCTTTATTTTACATCCCGTATGCACGGAATTGAAATCTTCCACGGGAATTAACTGCGTGCTGGTGGGGACTGGCACGCGGAGGATAACAGGGGCATC
>NW_010414062.1:6990-7863 GCF_000710305.1 Buceros rhinoceros silvestris
GCTGGTGGGGACTGGCATGGGGAGGATAACAGGGGCATCACGGGGGGGTGCGGATCCCTCCCCACGCCTCTCCTGGCCCAGCCAGGCTGGGAGACCCTGCTGACCCCGGATTGCTGGAGGTGCAGTGGCCGCACAGACTGGACTGGGGTGAGCAGGAGCTTTGGGGGCTCATTGCAAAGGGTGTTTGGCACCAGGGCTGATCCCTGTTGTAGACACGTCACCTCCTCGCATCGTCTTGCTACAGCAGCTCCTCCGCAGAGCTGCTGCACTCGCTGAGCTGCTCAAGTCCCGCTGGTGCCAGACGTCCTTGAAATGCTGCTAAAAGCAGGGACAAACGCCTGCAAAACTGCTCATCTCTTGCTGTCCCGACCATTTTATTTCTTCCTTCATAAAGTGAGCCTCGTAGCTGAAAATGCTTAAACCCTCCTCGCCGACTCCCGAGCAGCTTCAAACCTGAAATGCTGCGTTGAAAAACTTCCAGGGCTTCAGGTGCAGATTGTCTTCCTGGCCTTGGAACTGCTCAAGAATTTCTGATGTTATGGGCTTGGTGGTGTTTAAAAATCGTTCATTCGCAGCACACCAAAGTCATGGTGTGGGATTTGGGAGGAGCTGGAGCAGAAGGGCCGCTCGGAGCCCGGGAAGCCTTCCTCAAAGCCTCGCAGATGGGCGAGCAGACGCGTTCACGAGGGGAGCGCGGCGCAAGCTCTTGGATCAAAGTGAATGAAGCGAGGACAGCGGGGAGAAGGCTGGGCACAAGCCAGGAGCCGGGTTCCCCAGCCCGGCTGGTTGGAGGCTGTTTGCACGGAGGCAGCACACGGGGCTCGGCACACCGGACCACTTCCACACCAGTGCAAAGCCACGGGCGAGGCAGGT
>NW_010414062.1:7985-8233 GCF_000710305.1 Buceros rhinoceros silvestris
GGAGGAGCCTCACGGGTGGCACCCGGCTCATCCACAGGCACAGGATATAAATACACAGCTAAAGCTCTGGGATAAATCCTGGAGGAGGTGCAGGTATATCTTTGTAGACAATAGTTTTGATTATCAGACAGAAAATTGTTTTTATAGGGGCTTTTAGGAGGACATTTGCCATCGTGAGTGCTCTCACCTGGCTCTGAGGACAGGCTGCGGGGCAGAGCGAGCCGCAAGGGGCTCAGTGTGCTCCCAGG
>NW_010414063.1:0-1450 GCF_000710305.1 Buceros rhinoceros silvestris
TCCACGCATCATTTTGGCGACCGTGGCAGGACGGCTCCACTTCGCTGTGGGAGAATTTGGGGAGCTGACGACCTAAGGCGCGCCCTGGGGATTTTCCCAGAGGGACTCAGCAAACTGAATTCTACCCTCGGGGGGTGGACACGGCCTGACGGCAAGGTATGTTTTGGGGAAATAAAAGCTTGTAACAGCCGGCAAGGAGGGGGGTTTGTAAGACGCCCAAGGGGACGTCCCGTCGCGAAACCTGTAAGACGTAAGGATGCTTACGCGAAATAACTTGGGATCGGTAAGACGGAGGCCAGAACTCTGGGACGCACGGTCTGAAGACTGGTAAGACGGAGGCCAGGTTCTGGGCTGCTCGATCGGGGGCCGATAAGACGGAGGCCAGAACTCTGGGACGCACGGTCTAAAGCCGGTAAGACAGAGGCCAGGTTCTGGGACTCATGGCCAGGGACCGGTAAGACGGGGGCCAGAACTCTGGGACGCACGGTTTAAAGGCCGGTGAGACGGAGGCCGGGTTCTGGAACGCACGGTCAGGTTCAGGTAACTTCACAGTTTGGATGCACGGACAGGCTTGGGAAATTCTTAAGTTTAGTTGTAAATGATTACGTGGGTAATTCGGGCAGCTGCATGTGGATTGATATTGAGAATTCGAATTGGTGTCAGTATGAGTAAGTGCCTGGGTTTTGTGTGTATGGTGTGAAAGAGCGTGTGTGTGTGAATGAAACTTAGCCTCGCTGTGAAGCGAGAGTTTTATTGTGGCGACCAGAGGGGAACCTGTTGTAGTACCAGCAGAAATGGACAGACCCCTCCCAGTCCCATTATATGAGTTCGGAGTGACGTGGGTACACCATCCACGGGGGTTTTGTGTGTAGTGTGTGAAAGAGCGTGTGTGTGTTAATGAAACTTAGCCTCGCTGTGAAGCGAGAGTTTTATTGTGGCGACCAGAGGGGAACCTGTTGTAGTACCAGCAGAAATGGACAGACCCCTCCCAGTCCCATTATATGAGTTCGGAGTGACGTGGGTACACCATCCACGCTTGATCTCAGATCAAGCACTTGTGATTAATGCCCGCCTGAGCGAAGAAAGGCTCCTAAGGTGGTTGGGTTTAGACTCCTGGCATCCTGCGTGGGTTTCGTTAGGATGTGAAGAGTGTAAGAGGAAGTGGTGTTGTGTTTGTTATAAGCTGGTCCCTAGGTGTCTCTATTGTAGGACTCGGGGAGATAGAGGAAGCAGGACCATAGTAGGTTTTGATTGTGGCTGGAAACAATTAGTGCCCGATTGTTGGGAAGTTTGGGAGGAAAATTAGGAGAGGGTGGTGAGGAGGTGCCAGAAACGATTTCAGTAGAAGGCAGAGGAAAGAAAAAAAGAAGGAAAAAAAAAAAAAAGGCTGATAGAGATGGGGAAAGAAAAAAAGAAGGAAAAAAAAAAAAAAGGCTGATAGAGATGGGGA
>NW_010414064.1:0-202 GCF_000710305.1 Buceros rhinoceros silvestris
TGTTGGTGACGTTAGAACGGCTGCGGGGTGCGGGACGGGTGGTGGTGGGATGCTGGCCGGGGTGCTGGGGGGTCCCACCGCATGTGGGCTCAGGGCCACGGGCACAGGCTCCAGCCGAGGAGTGACAGATTGGTGGGGACAGCGGTCAGAATCCCTCCCCCCGCCAGCAGCTGACCCCGGACCTGCCGTTTCCCCCGGGGGG
>NW_010414065.1:0-9694 GCF_000710305.1 Buceros rhinoceros silvestris
AAATTTGTTCAATTGTCATTAAATATATTTTTCTCCTTGGAAAGTTTACCCAAGAAAGGAAACAATCACTTTGACAGCTCACAGAAGGGATTTTCCTTGACCAGGCGGTAGCAGTGGAATTAAACACGTACTGGGACAGAAGTGTGATCCAGATTCACTTTTATAATTATATATAATTAATTAAACAAGTAGAGATTAACTTCCAATATAGGCCCTTTTAATCAGCAGATAGGAGAGGGGAAGCAGTGCCAGCTGGTCAACCCTACACACTGCTGCTGTTACAGAGCATTAACCCCTCTGTGACAAGAGCGGGCCCCTGATTTCACCCTGCAGACCTCGCTGCAGGACTGGGGCCCTAACTCCACAGAAGGTTGTTCATACACCTGGAGTGGGAGAGAAGATGTTGGGAGAAGCCGTGGAACTTCTCAGCCTGTTAATGTAAAAAGGGGACGTGGATCGGGGGAGTTTTGCTGCAGCAGGGTGTGATTTATACCCATCTTCCTCCAGCCCTGAGCTGTCCTCTCTTGCCTCTTCCTTCTGGTGTCACTGGAAAACTCCTTCAACGAGGAGGTGACTTCGGATCCAAACCCATCCCCATCAGTCAAAGGTGTAAACGTGACAGTACGAGCCCAGCACCAGCAAACTGCCCTAACCTGACCGAGGGTCAGCCGCGAGTGCTGCTGGTGCCAGCACTGCTACAGGGTAAACGCTGCTGATAATGAGCACCCCTGGATGCAGAACCATGCCAGCGGAGGGACATCTCCCCAGAGGAATCCTGTCACGCTGGTAACGGAAGGGTGGTTTTGTCCAGAGAAATCGGGTTGATGCTCAGGCTCCTGCTGATGCGGCCATGTTTGTCGGAGCTCCCGCACCCTGCCCAGCCCAGCTGCCCCTGCTGTTCCCACAGGTGATACCGGTTCAGGGGGCAGCTCTAGCTCTAACACAAGGCAGCCTCTACTGCTGTAACTATCCAGGCCAGACTTTCGTCCCTCACATCCACCCCATCTAGGTGACTTCCATCCCCCGTCACCGCCCCAGATGCAGCTAACAGAAGTGGTAAGATCAAACGTAAACGTCCCATACGTGGAGCGCTGTGCAACTGGAGCTGAGCCGTCTCGGGCAGACGGAGAGTTGCTTGGGAGGGCCCCGGAGCAAACACAAGCTGGTGCAGCTTAGAAGAGCTGCTGGTGACCCCAGATTAGTTTCTACAAGCTGAGCTCTTGAGGGTTAATACATGATCACGGCCATTCCTCTGCCAGAGCTGTCTCTCAGAGCAGTTACCACAAGACAGCCCGATCCTGAGCCCAAGTGCTGGCGTTCACAGCCCAGAGCCGTACCTCAAACTTCCTTTTAGTACCTTGTTAGCGGATGAGGGTTCTCGGTAGCAGATGCTTCCTCTGCCATCAGAGAGAGGTCCGTCAAAGCTGTCTCCTCCAAGGCAGCAGACTATGCCAGTCCCCGCGCGCAGCACAAGGCAGCTCTAAGGCACAGAGGGCTGAGGTTATTCCAGCCCTCCTCAGAACCACCTCGACACACTCTCGAAGAAAAGGGCTAGAACTGCAGTGTTTATTTTTCTGTTCTTTCTCAATTTGCCAATAACTTCACCATACAAATGACTGGGCCCAGACCAGCAAACATGGGGAAAAAAAACCCGAAGTTCATCCCATCTTTCTTGACCCTCTTTACAATAACTTCGGAAAAAGTGGAATCCTCCCCTAACTTGCGCACAGAGGAATTGCTTCCACTCAATCCCTGTGACCCTCTGATGCTCTTGACACTTTTTCTCTACAGGAAGTATCTAAATGGAAATTATTGTTCTTCAGCTCCATCCACCCCTTCCCCTTTTTTAAAAAAAGGGCCGAATTAACTTTGAACGCTAGTGTAAAGGCAGCGCTAACACAGCTAAGCAAGGCTCTGCCCTGACTATCTCCTCCAGACCCAAAACCAGCTGCTTCTTGACCCCTTTAATCAAATTCCAGAGAATATTTCAAGTCAGACTCCTAGCAGTCCTAGAAGCAAAACCCACAAAAAAACCAAACCACCAAAGAAAGCCCCAAACTGACCCGCCAAGCGCCCCCCAAAACCCCCAACGATCAGCACGTAGCAGGAACTCAGGTAACTTCACTGCAGCTTCATGGTCTCAACACAATGCAGAAAGTGTGCATGATCTTTGTTTTGCAATAGAGTGATTTAAGAAACAACACACCTCACCACTCTCTGTCCCCAACTCCGACAGGACACAAACCCACTGGTAGGACAGCAGTCCCTGAGAACTTGTTGTGTCCAAAAGAATGCAGCACACTGAAGAAATTCTTCACTGTTCCAAAAGTAACACTAGGGAAAGCCAAAATACAAGAGCAGGACACCGCGTCCAAAGAGACACCTCTCTGGCTACGAGCAAGGAAAGGGAGAGGAGACAACCACAGTCACGTTCTCCTTGTGCCCTGCCTCCCTATCCTGTTGTCATCCAGAGACTGCAGCTTTCTGGAGATCACGTTTTTTAGACAGCACTCAATTAAGTAACGACAGATCCCATGCGCTGTATCCCCTGCTGTGCACCGGAACTACTCCAACTGCAGAGCACAACTTCAGAGCCCAGTCGCGGGTCTCACGGCACAGCCTAAACCACAGTTCAGTAATACAGGGGCCAGTGAATCCGTGCTCTGCAAGTTACCTGTCAGTTTTCTCGACTAGAAGGTGGATGTTCACATCAGTCACTTCATCACGCAAAATGGGATGCGAGGGCTACACCACCGATCGGGTGCGGTCAGACATATGCTGATGGGAGAAAAGGTTCGTAGACTGGGCAACAGCTGAGGTACTCAGAGCACTCTAACCCAGATGCTGCAGGACTGGCCACTTTATACAGATCTGACAGCATTTCGGACCTTCATGGTCATAAACACTATCTAAAAAAAAAAAATCTAACACGGTCTATAAATTAATGCCCAAGTTTGGAAACACACAAAAACCAAACGCTGAACACACAGGTTATCTTTGCTGTTTCGTCACCACATATCCGCCCCATCACTTCATGCTCTGAAATCCAGAAAAGCGTCCAAGTCAACAGCAGCATTTTTACTAACAACTCCCAAACTGCAGCCACTTCCCAGCACACCCCCAACCTGCTGAGACAACCCACCAGCTCCTGGTCTGTTCCTCGGTGTAGAACTGACAGCACCACGTGCTCCTACGACTGCCTGTAGTTTTCGAAGAGCAGGCCTGAACACGGGTTACCTGCTTCTGCTAACAGACGCAGGAGTCAGGAGGGAGCCCTCACCACCGCAGTAAAGCTGCAGTTCCTCAGCTGAGGTTCGTTCTGTTGTTGTGCACGTGGTGCCTGTAGGCTGTGTCGCTTGGCTGAGGAGCGCTGCAGGAGACATTCCTCCTCAGGCTGGAAAAACCACTTCCACCACAACCAGCCCGAGGCCAGAGGTGTGAGGAGGCTGAAGCAGAAGAGGGCAGCAGCAGTCCCTGCGAGCCCTCCCTTCTCAGTGGGACAATCGAGGGTGGGGAGGGAACCAGCTCTCTGAGCACCACTCCCTGCTGAAGCAGGAGTTGTACCGAGCTACCAGAGTACGCAAAGAAAATGCAGTGCGAGACAACAGGCACATCTCTGACTGTCCTGCACACTGCTGGGACGCTTTGGTACGAGCCAGAGCTGTGTCTGTGACAAACGGCTTCAATGCAGACATTCCACACAGCTCCTGAGCGCTGCAGGCAGTTACAAGGCTCTTTCCAGGAGACAAAAATAACCCCTTTGTTATCCTGGAGGAAGCAGATGACCTCTTTCTGTTAATGGCCATCAATAAAAAGTTACTAAAGGAAGACACCAGACAAATTGGTTACTGAATTGTGACAGTACAGAGCTCTGTCTTGATGGCCTTACTTCTGAGTCTGAAACAAAAAGGAAGTGGTAGGAAAATGCTCCAACATACGAGGCACACCCACTTGGACTAAATCCCTGTTTAGAGAAAGCAACAGATAAGTAAAAACGGTCCTAGGAAATTCTGGTTTTTGAAGAAAAACTCAATCAATCGTGAGAAGAATTCAACTCCTCACAAGGAGGACACAAGACAAGAGCAGTCGCCAGCGACACTTTTTAATTTGGTTTGGTCAGACTTTTTCAAAGTAACTGGTAAAGCCAACAGAAGGTGACAGAACTAGAGGACAGGCGAGGGTCATATTTACAGTCATTCGCCAGCAGCAGCGTTACAGCCTATCTGCGATACTGGTGACACAAGCATGGAAAAACAGACACAAAGACTTTTTTTAGATTAGACTTGAATTACATTATCACCTTCACTATTACAAGAATCTGTTGCATTCTTTTACTGCTTTATTCTAATTCACCAACTCCTCCTCAAAACAACCTGCGATACCAAAAGAAAAGGGCCCCTTTCTCTGTTTGTAAACAACAAAGACACCTGCTTTTGTTTTTCCAGACCTTACTGAAGTGGCACAGCAGAGTTAATGCTAATGCTCTAGTCCTTACCATTAAATAAAAAACAAAACAGTTGGACAAAGGAAAAATGCAGACCGTGTCAGTGTGATCACTCAGTTGGATTCTGGATGACAATCAGGAAGTAGTCTTTATCTGGAAAAAAAGAAAAGATATTACTCTTTCATTGCTGATATTTGTTTGCAGCATCAGTAAATGTCAGCATCTTTTCTTCCCTCATTGACACACGTTGATGTCAACGAGCAGAACAGGCTTGGCCTGGCACATCGCTTTTTTATGAGTCTTACTGAGAAAAAGTCCCAGCTTTAGGAACTACAGTCCCAAGCCAACTGAATTCACCTCAGTTTGTGCCTAGGAAATAACAGTCACTGGCACAAGCAGTGACTGAATCGATGGGCGGTGCCAGACAGCCATCGCCCCATCTCACACCAGGCAGCGGCTGCAGCTGCACAGCTGTTTTCTGGAGCAATGCTTTTTCCTCTCTTTTAATCCTTCAAACGGAGCTCACGTGCTGCCTTCAGCACAAAGCCCAGCCCCTGCCTTCAGACCTGCCTTGCCCGGTCCCTGTGGAGCCGTACACTGCCCCTGCAAGCCGCTGCTCTGCCTCGGTGCCATCAGCACAACCCCACCACGGAGCTGACACAGCACGGCAGAGCAGAGCTGAGGTCCTGCTGCGTTCGGGAACTGCACCCGTCTCACTGCTACCCGCTGCACGACCTGATGGAATACTGAGGACGCTTCCGGAGAGGTGGTTGCTGCTGCTGCTGTTCTATGGCTCATGACCACAGCTACAATATGCTTTAACGGCTTTTCTCTGAACTGAAAAAAATCTGTTTTGCTTTATCACTTTGTCTACAGCATCAAACCGAAACTGCTCTCAGAACACTCTCCCCTCCAGCTCTTGTGCTTTCATGCTGAAAAACACAAAGCACAAGAGGCTGCAAGATGCTCTCAAACACTATCTAACACTTTCTATTTTCATCAGCATGAAATGAGGAAAGTGATTTCCACCTTTCTAACATGAAAAAGCCAAGTTAGGTCAATGAGAAAAGCTTTCAACTGTGAAGAGTGAAACAGCTTCTCAGAGAAGAAGAGCTTATGCAATATAGATAAAAGCAGCAGGCAGAACCTTTCTCTTGGGCTGACAGCATCAGCCTCAGGAGAAAAGATCTCTGCTGGATTCCCTGATGCCAGCTTTCCCCCCACTCAGGTTTACCTGGTGCAACCATGATTTCATTTTTCTTGGAGCGGATCCGCAGGAACGTGAGGTCGTTCTGTGGATCGATGTCTCGCACGGTGCTCCTTGCCTTCATGATGAAGCTGTGCATGAGGCCCGCGTACTGGATCGTCGTGGAGTTGTCCATAGTGCTTTTGATAGGGATACCTGTAGGAGATGGGACAGCGAGGGGCAGTGACAAAACTCCAGAACCACCCTCTGCCTCGGGCACCATCAGGTCCAACCGGGGCCGCTATTTAACCGCAGCAGATGTTGTTGCTACACCAGGGATTAGGAGTGTTCTTTTTAAAGGCTTAAAAGAAGAACCTGAACAGAAGTAACAGGTGGGAGGGCTAAGCTCTGGAACCACAGGTGCAGGTGAGAAGAACCATTTACTTCTAGTAGCACCAGTGCCTTCACTTTGACTTTTTTGTTTATTTATGAGATTTATAAATAGAAAGAAATAATAACAAAGGGGGGAGAAAGGCAATAGCAGTTCTCCTGGCTGGAGAAAGCTTTTCCTTTCAGAAAGGCTCCTGAATATTCAAGTCAGGGAGGCTGGGATCAATGTTGAGCATAGAGGACATGGGCTGTGGCATCCCTCAGTGACAAAGCTGAGGCTCCAGCGTTTAGCTGTAAGAGCTGATGCAAGGTTCCTGGTTCAGTTCCTGTGCACCAGCCCAGTGAGGGACTGACAGCTTTAGCGAAGTCAACACATGCCAATCAAGCTGGTAACACATCGCAAAAACAGCCCCTGTTGTGACCCATCTTACCTCGGCTGACCAAACCCACTGAACGTTCTTTGGTGGCTGATTACATTGCTCGGCTGGCCAGGAGGGCAGGCACACTGGCACTGTCTGGCCAGGGCTTTCCCTCTCTTACACCTCTGCCACCCAGCAGCTGTGTTTTCCCACAAAAAGCCAGCCAAAAGCCAGCTCCCGTGGCAGAGCAATGCAGCAGCCAACCACCAAGACCAGCACGGCAGAAAAACTGCTGCGGCTGAATGTTCCAGGAAATGCAGCTTCAGCCTGGAGAGCACAATCTGACCACCATGAAAAAGCAGGAGCAGGAGCCAGCACCTGATCTTCAATACGTTCACATACAGCTGTTAGCTGTCGTCTTCTCTGAGGATTATCTCTGGGAAACACTCAACTGAAGTCGGTAATCACACAGTTTTAAGACGCTGGGCTGCTCACAGTCTGTCTGGAATGCTCTGAACAAGTCTGCGCCGCTGGACCCTTCGACAACTCAAAAGAGAAAAGTCACTCGTGAGCCTCACGAGGCCACGAGCACAAGGCAGCTGCTAAGCTGCTCGAGTCTGCCAAGACAGCAGCGTCCTGCACAGGCACAGCAGCGAGATTTCTGATGTCACGAGAGCTCTCAGTGCTGCTGATAGAGGCTGTGGCAGAACACAGTCCCAGACACTGGCATCTCTCAAATATTTCTAAGCTCTTGCAGTTTATTTTAATTTATTTCATTTATCCTCTAAGTGAGCTTGCAGAAAAGCACCCATGGGAATCCAGTTTTCTCTTGTAGCTTGTTGGCTCCCTCTGCTTGGCCACAGGAAAGCCTTTGCTATGGACAGCCTATAATCTAAACCCAAGTCAGTGGCCTTAGACTATGTTACGGCTCAGAAAACCGAGACTGGCACAGTACCTTCAGAATTAACAACAATGATTCCTTGCACTCCTTTTTGGCTCTGAATTCGCTTCAGTGTTTCTTCCACCTCAGCCTGCAACACAGAAAGCGGAGATCAGCAGATTACAGCTGCTGTTTGCCTTCCACCAAAGCTCTGTAATAACGTGTCTGAAAATAAAGCCACACAAAGATGATTCCAAGAGATACACCCTTCTGTACAGCCGAGTACCTGTGCTTCGGTACCACCTTTTCTGTGACCTCTTCAGCTGTTTTCCATCTGTCTTTACTCGTCACTCATTTGTGATTACCATCTTGTGGAAACCTGGAACTCCTCACTAATTTTTCCCTCTCTCCTCTCCAACCCTCCCATAAGCTCACACATCAGTTCCTCACCGTGGCAGTGGAAGGCTGCTTAGCCAGACCGCCACAACTCGGGTGTTGAGCAAAAATCATGTATGAGAAAAGTACAAAAAGATAACATTCTGGGTGCAAGACTCCCTTCCCTCTTATCCCATGAATGCTACGAGCAATTACAAGTAAAAAAAGTGAGGGGGAAAAACCACGATTAAATACTATTTATTTGTAATAATGATTGGTGCTGGGAGAGCAACAAGATTATAACCACCAACAATAAGTTGATTTTGCAAAGTTGTAAATTAAAAAAAAAAAAAAGAAAAAAGGAAAAATGGAAGCTGAAGGCCGAGGCCGTAATCCCTTTGTCTTCTCTGAACAAACCACCACCAGCTTCAGGAGGGCTTTCAAACCCTTCTGCACAACTACCACTGCTACAAGACATCAATCACCATTTGACTATGGGTTCTCCAGCAGGGTCATGAAACTGGAACACCCGAGCTGTTTTCCACAGCAGGGTGAATATTTGGTGTTTTTTATTTCCATTAAAGGAATCAGCAGCATCCTTCAGCTCCTGCAGCACAGAGTCCCACAGGAACGGTCCAGGAGAGAAGACAGAATCACCTGAACTCAGGAAAGTGAGACCTGCATGCAGCGTGTGGTCAGGACGGGTGAGCGTCTTCGCTGCCACCCCCCGCAAACGAGCAGAGTCACGTCCTCAGCCCTGTAGCCTGGGAAACATCCTGACAAAACAACACGGCCTCAAGCTCAGAGCTACCAGCAAACTTTCCGCAGGGGGCTGTTAGCGTAAGGAGCTTGGAGTGACACCAGCTGCTGCTGATCAGAGACAGTACTGCCTGAGATGGTCTTTATGAAGCAGTTTTTCTGTCTTAGACAGAAAAATCCGGTCTTTTCAACGAAGCTCCTGGTTATTCTGAATGCTGGACTGTTTTCAGAGGAGACAAGGGGAGTGAAATAAAGAGCAAACTACAGGGTGTACAAGTGCTGAGAGCAATATGGTGGCAAACCGTTAACTCTGAAGCTGCTTCCTGACTTCTTACTAGCAGTATTTAAGCCCTGACTGGTTAAATGCTTCCCTTTACTGGACCTCAACAAACCTACCTGGATGCAAAGAAGCATCCATACAGAACAATACTGATTTTTAATTTCTTCTAACAACCAACAGAGAATCTAACTCTGAGGTGGGGAGATCTGCTCTACCAGTTCACTGGTGTTGGCATGGGAAGGTCTCGCTCCTCCGGTTCCTACTCCCTGACACACGTACCACTTCACACACACTAGCTCTGGGGCAAGTCCAACACCTCCACAAGCCAGTCCAACTCACCAGACCAGCAAAAATATTACTGAGGAAAAAAAAATATTTAACACATGAAACAAACAAAAACTATCTTAGCAAAGGGATGAAGAGCTACAAGCGACAGCACATGGAGAAGGAGAGGTGCAGTCTGGAGAAGGAGAGTAAGCGCTCTGCCACCACCAATCTGCTCTTATATAACTCTAGCTGTAAATACAACAGCACCCTTGATCTTCCTGTTTTCATCTAGAGAGCTTTAACTCCCAGGTTTGCCACAAAAATACGTCTTATTTGACCATTTCAATTTTTGATCTACAACTTAGGCCAATATTTACTTCTTCAGAAATTTTTCCTCACACTTTAATCCCCAGTTTCATGAATATGCGCTAGCCAACAATACATTTAAACAGGAAACAATCTCCAACAGAATTACAATAAAGCAAACACATCCCACGTTCCACAGAACATTGTCTTAAAACAGCCCTTCTCCTGACTGCTTTCAGCTTTAGGAACTGTAACCTGGTAACCACAGGGAACACAAGCGTTCTCCTCGGCACCTCTCTTCCAGCTGCCCTCCCAGGGTGTTTCAGCCCGGCAGAGTCGGCTGACGGTCTGCGGGGGCGTCACGCCTTCCTCCGCAAGGACCCGGGGCAGAAGCGCGGGGCCCCGCTGCCAGGCAGTGACACAGCGGGGCCCTCCCGGGCCGCCTGAC
>NW_010414066.1:0-202 GCF_000710305.1 Buceros rhinoceros silvestris
GTCTGGAGGACGGTGCAGGGCCAAGAAGGACTTGGGACGTTTGTTGCTCTGGAGATCCCGTCCCAGTGTGGGAACAGAGAGGAAACACGGTGGAGCAGAGCCTGAGTGAGAGACGTGGCACTGTCCTCTGGCACGGTCCCCACCCCGTGGGGCTGCCACCTGCCTGTGAGACAGGGGCTGGAGAGGGGGGGCCCCCCCCCCG
>NW_010414066.1:562-762 GCF_000710305.1 Buceros rhinoceros silvestris
ACCCTTTGTGCTGCTCCCTGTCCCTATTATTTATTGCTCCATCTCTCCTGCCCTGTTGTTTCTCTCAGGCTCCACCTCTTGATTCCTCTGTTGCTCCTGTTGTCTCTCTCCGTTTTGGCCTCTTGCTCCTTGTCCCTCTCCCGTTCACTGTATCATGCTCTCTGCTGCTCCCTGACCCTCACCTGTTTTCTGTACGCCTC
>NW_010414067.1:0-268 GCF_000710305.1 Buceros rhinoceros silvestris
GGGGGGGTGGGGTGAGGAGCAGGCAAGCCCCTGGCGCTGTGGAAGCTGCTTGGCACCAGTGGGACCATCCCTGGACCATCAACAATCCAAAACGTGGCACCGTAGGAGCTGCCACGAAGAAAATCAACCTGTCCCGGCCAAGGCAAGCGCCGGTGGCCGTCCTGGGGACTCCGTGGCTCTATCTCGGTCTGATGAGGCGTGGCAGTGCCAACTCCCTGAAGCTGGCACAGAGCTGGCACCACAGGTCGGGCCCTGCAGAAGCCCCCGA
>NW_010414067.1:583-841 GCF_000710305.1 Buceros rhinoceros silvestris
GCGCATCGGGACGCCGGTGGGGGAGACTTCCCGGGGCTCCCCTTGGATCAGGACGCTTCCGAGTGGGTCTCCTGGGAGCGAGTGACCCTCACCCGGGGCTGGCGAGTGACCCTCCTGGCACCCTCAGGTGGGGGACTGTCCTTGGTGTCAGCAGGGGTGTGCACCCATCGGTTCACCTGCCTCGGAGAGATGCTCTGGTGCTGGGGGTTCATTCCCAGCGTTCCCATCCCGGTCAGCCGGAGCGTTGGGCAGATCCGG
>NW_010414068.1:0-264 GCF_000710305.1 Buceros rhinoceros silvestris
CCTTCTGCTGGAGTCCTACAGCCTCGCCGCGTTTGTGACAGCGGCGAATCAGGGAAGGAGGCGAAAGCCGTGGAGAGGTTTGCTGGAAGGAAGGAGCAGAGACAACCCGGGTCAGGCCGCTGGCCACTGCCAGCCCTCGCTCTCAGCCCTGCTGCCCCACCTCACCCCGCAGCAGCGCTTGGCTGAGGCCGGGGCTGAGATCCACCTCTCCCGAGCGGTGGTAGGACTCACGCTCCACCGTGACCTCGGCTGCTCCACGGGCGG
>NW_010414068.1:577-821 GCF_000710305.1 Buceros rhinoceros silvestris
CGTTAGAGAGCGTCTGGTGAAGCACCTTTGAGGTGGAGAAGAGGTGGCGGGTTCCTTATCACACACCTTCTGGTTTGCGGGGGAGAGGCGGGTTGGCAGCATCTTGGGGAACAAAATATTGAAGTGTTTTTGTGAGGGGGTGTGGGGAAACTTTCCTTGATAACAGATTTCATGTCACTGCATGTTTATTTCCCGCAGGTTTGGGTGGGTGGAGTGTGGGCTGTGGGCTCGATCCCTTTCAGGT
>NW_010414069.1:0-202 GCF_000710305.1 Buceros rhinoceros silvestris
GGGTATCCTAGAGGTGCATCGCACAGGATTGGCGGGGAGAAAAAGAAAGTCTGATTTACAAGGGGAAAAATAATAATAATGTTGGAAATAGGGACTGTGGTTCCAAATTTTAGCAGGGGGAAGCAAAGCCTTTCCTTGTGTCGCAGCTCGGGACCAGGCGGTGCCCGAAGCTCCGATCCAGCACGGGGTTTGGACATGGGCT
>NW_010414069.1:566-812 GCF_000710305.1 Buceros rhinoceros silvestris
CAATGATTTAAAGGTCTTTTCCAACCTGAATGGTTCCGCGTCTCTCCTCACACCCTGGACACGAGTTCTCGGGTGCGAGGGCTCCTCTCTGCAGGGTGCAGATGGTTCAAAGGTCTCTCTGGTATCAAGCGTGTGAACCTCACCCTCACTTTCCCCTTGGCTTGCTCCGAAGATCTGACCTGGGTGCCTGCTCCGTCTCCCCGGGCACACCGGGAGGGGTTGAGGCCCTCGGCAGCGGCAGCGTGG
>NW_010414070.1:0-204 GCF_000710305.1 Buceros rhinoceros silvestris
CCGCTCACCTGCCTCAGGATGGCTCAGGGGAAGGGGGTACAACCCAAGGACGGGCATGGGGACCTGCCGACACACAAAGCGTCACTGAATAAAATTGGGATTTATACGAGCCGGGCTGCAATACCCTCCCTGCCCCTCGCTGGCTGTTGGGAAGCGATATGAGACACTAGGCAGTGGTGTCACGCTGTCCCTGACGAGGACGGG
>NW_010414070.1:341-852 GCF_000710305.1 Buceros rhinoceros silvestris
GAGCGGGGGGAGGGATGGCCCCCGGCCATATCGACTCCTCCGGGCAGGCGTGCAAAACCGCTTGCTGCAGAGATACATTTTCTTTAATTGATGTCCCCTCACAGCGCAAAGTTACGGCCTGAAAAGTGACTCTGCGAAGCAGCGGCGTGGCAGGCTTCGATATTTATTCTCCCCCAATGACGTCCATCGCAGATTCGCACGGTTTGCAAGTCAAGGGGAGCTTTATGCCAGCTGCCAGCACCCCCAGCCCAGCTGAGAAACTCCCGTCCTTCCTTGCCTGGCGCATCCCACCAGCCCCGAGCTCACCCCCTATCCAACAAGGGTCGAACGCTCACACGAGCGCTCGAGAGCAGGTTTCAGGCTGGGGCAGAGCACAGCTATTTGCCGCGAGCATCACGCCGAGCCTCACCGGTCCTGCCTCAGCCCAGCTCTGCTCTCCCAGTTTTGCTCTGCAGCTCACGGGCTAATTCAATGAAATGTCTGCCTGGTGAATTAGCCCGGCCGCTGCCTC
>NW_010414071.1:0-207 GCF_000710305.1 Buceros rhinoceros silvestris
GATGGCACCGCGGCGGCGGGCAGGAGCGGCTTAACCCCTGCGGCGCCTGCCTGAGCCGAGCCCGACGCTTCGTAGAGAGCCAGCATTAAGCCTGCGAAGGGCTCCTCTACCCCCGGAGCTCCCCTCTCAAGGCGGGGGGACTCTGCCCCGCGGAGCGGCAGCGACCCCGCGGAGCCCAGCGCGACATCCCTGAAGTTTTGTCCCGCT
>NW_010414072.1:0-207 GCF_000710305.1 Buceros rhinoceros silvestris
TGCACTTGGCTGGGCGATGCAGGGAGATGGGAGGGTCTGTGCTGGAGCTTGCAGAAGTTGGAGGGTCCCTGAATCTGTCCTTCTGAAGGGGAGGGGGAGCTGCGGGTGGCTGAGCTGGCCTGGGGCTCAGGGAAGCTGCTGCCCAACTGAGAACCCCCAAAAGCTCAATGTGCCCCCAAAGACATCCCCAAGCTGGAGCAGAAAGCA
>NW_010414072.1:540-765 GCF_000710305.1 Buceros rhinoceros silvestris
GGCTGGAAGTCATTCCCATGTCCTGATTAACCAGTGTGATGAGTGAAGGTGCATCATTAGCACTTAACCCGGCAACGCTATCGGTGTTGACAGGCTGGGCATGGTGGGGTGAGTGAACGGGGGCTCTTCGTGGCATTGCACTGGGAGTGCTGGGCAGAGTGGGGGTGCTCTGGGCATCACTGAGGGGGAGAAGCGGGGTGGCAGCAACCACCCGCCTCCCTGTGG
>NW_010414073.1:0-914 GCF_000710305.1 Buceros rhinoceros silvestris
CAAAGCCTGCATCACCCGAATACATGCATATTCATCATTTCCCCCAAATAACCGTACATATTCAAAAGCTAATTAAGAACTTTGCATAGCTATTACGCGTGCGGCTTGAGCATCAGTCTCCGAACAGCTCAGCTCGCGCTTTCTTTCTGTTTTATCTTCTTCTGTACCGTGGACTTGTGGTTTAGATTTTTCTCATTCCTTTCCCAGACCGCCAAGGTTTTTGTATCTCTGTTGTACAGGCGAGTATTTACAGGGTGACATAACATTTCCCCCCTTTTGAGATTTCTCTAATTTTTAAAGAGATCTCAACATTTGTTCTCTAATGTTCTCTAATTATTTCCATATACTATTTATATTATTATCCCAGCCATTTTGTTTTTTTCCTCTGTATTAGACAAAGGGTTAATAACCCTGATGTCACTTGCCTGTGAGTTGATTTTAGTTTTAAACGTGTGGTCCAGTGTCTCTCTGAAGCTGCCCACACAGTGTACCCCGGAGACAGTACAGTCTCCTTGCAATATTCTGGGCATGAAAGATTTTTTTACACCCACCTATAGTGAGGGTACAATTCAGAAAAGCCACTTGATTTTTAGCTAAAAGTTTGTTAGATCTGTAATCAGTTCTGCTTCCCTTTTCCAAAAACAATTCTGCTATCCGCTAGTCGCCAAGGTGTTGCATCTTGAAGTATATCACTTCCTCTTTGCCCGCGGTTGTTACTTTCATCTAAATAGTAAGATACTTTAGCTGCAATGAAAGCTTTATAAACATGAGCATATCCCTCTAGAATGGTCACATTTAACCAAAGTTAGAATTAATATTTTTTTCTCATTTTCTAAACAAGACACTTTCAACTGATTAAGATAAATAATCACAGTTAGTATTTAAACCTGTGAGTAAGTCTTTGGAAAAGTCAT
>NW_010414074.1:0-3193 GCF_000710305.1 Buceros rhinoceros silvestris
CTTTTCCCCCCCGGGCAGTTTCCAGCTGCTCAGCCCCATCCTGGAGCGTTGCCGGGGGTTGGGGTGACCCCAGGGCAGGACCCGGCGCTTGTTCTAATTGAACCTCATACCAGTGGCCTTTCCAGGTTTTATCCAGAAGATGAGGACCTGCATGGAAATGTGAACAGCATGGCCCAGTCCCAGCCCAGCAGCCGTCCCCAGTGTATGGTCTTTAGTTCCTCCCAGGGAAGGAGGTCCAGGAGGAGCACCTCTCCTCCAGGAGCACAGATCGCTGCTTTCTGTTCCGTACCACGCTGGCAGGTGAAGTGCTGGCAGAGCTGCAGGAGGACACATCTAATGCCAGACAACTAAGCGCTACAACACCGGTTTTAAAGACTGTGCCTTGCAGAGTCTGGCTTAAAGCTGCTCCATGTTCCCTCTGCATTTCCTCCCTCCAGCCTCCTAGAAGGGACAACACTCTGCAGGAGATCTGCACCACCATCGCGGGCGGAGGTCTCTGCATTT
This sequence comes from Buceros rhinoceros silvestris, assembly GCF_000710305.1. Taxonomy (NCBI): domain Eukaryota; kingdom Metazoa; phylum Chordata; class Aves; order Bucerotiformes; family Bucerotidae; genus Buceros; species Buceros rhinoceros. Next base: position 505 of record NW_010414074.1, read on the forward strand.
CTGGAGCTGACGTGTGGACGCCGAGCCCAAACACGTTACTCCGAGTTCAGGAGTACAGAAAGCCCAGAGCAACCCAAAGCCAACACGTCAGGAAGGAGCTCCCAGCATGGAGTAGCTGGTGGCCCTGGCAGAACGCACGCTCCACCCTGCAAACGCTGGAAGGTGCTTCTGAGCCCAGCAAGCTTCAGCTTCTCCATGTACTGAGGCAGGCAGCTTCAGGCCGCTGCTGGACAGGCGTTACCCACCCGCTCACCCCGGCTGCAGCAGCTGCTGGTCAAACGTTTTGCGAGAACTTGCTAAGAACTGATAAAGCGTTGCAGTCAGCTCTGTAAACACGGGAAGCACGGAGCACTCAAGGGCTCCCATCTCCCTCGAGCTGCTGGAGCCCTCGCAGAATCAACAGAGAAGCACCTTTGTGCTCCATCCTCAGGTCCTGGTCACTGAGAACCTCCTTCTTGGGCCACCACAAAGGGAGAAGAACTGGTGTGCCAGACCTAAGGGTTTGGAGGTGAGAGGGACTAACCGAAGGAGGGTTGGCAGGGGACGACGAGCAGGGCTAAGGAGCTGAGATGCCGGTATGACATACCCTTGTAGTGGCTACTCCCTTCCCACAGCTCCCCAAAATTAATGTCCCTCTGGAAAAGGGGGGTTTACCCAGAGAAGTGGTTACTCCTTGCACAATCCAGTAAAGGGAACCCAAGTCCCTTTGCTTTGACTTTGGATGACAAAGGCAGCCCCTCACTGGGCACCTTAGAAATACATTCGCTCTCTGCTTACCCCAACCCCACCCAAACGACTGCTGAAGCTGCCCCAGCAGTCCCGGACACAGCAGCCACAGTGACCACGGCAGGCAGGCGGCCAGCACTGCTTCCTCACCGGCTACTTCAGGTGCTCTCTGGGCAGAATCCGGAGGTTCAGACACGGAGGCCGCTGTTTCTTACTGTCAGAAAAGGCTTGCTTGAGCCTGCTTGAAGCACTTCAAACACCGTCTTCTACCCAGAAAAGCTACCAAGCTCCTGAGCCGGCATTTTCTGGAAGTTTGACCTTTCCCAGGTCAAACTTCCAGGGAGCTTCTGTGCCAAATGCTGCATTGAACTTTGGTCTATTAAGTGAAGTGACAAACCATCTTCCGCACAAGCCTGTTGAGGAAGGGGAAGCTTTGATGGACCTGTTCCCACCAGGGAAACACCTCTTTGACTCTGGTTTGTAAACCCTGGAGCACAAGACCAAGCTGTGGTTATGCCCGTGGCTGGTAGGTGCCCGTGAGCCATACTAGCGCTTCAAAGGGCTCTACCAGAACCTCCAAGCTGACACGTGAGATGGAAGAACTGCTCCTGGAGCACCTCAGCACCCTTCAGCTGCTGTTACTCACCCAAAACAAGCTTTCGCCTGAGACCTACCACAGAGAAGGAGAAAGCAGCACACACAGGTGCTCAGTACCAGTTCCCAACAGCTCGACACAAGCAGTTGAGCTGGTTTTGGGTATCTATCTGAAGCCCATCTTCTGGTGCTCTGCCAGTGGTCAGGCAAACCATCACCCCAAGGACTGCCAGGGAGACTTTAAAAGGGCACTTGGCTCTGCGCCCGTGACTTAATTCATCCACCTGAAGGCTCTAATGCCTTTAAGAATCACCCTCTCCAGCTGTACATTGATAACGGAAGTTCACAAGGTCCACGACAAATCCTCACTGGTTTGGGTCTCACACCGAGAATCACCGGCACTACAAACCGTGGGCCACATCTCCGAGCCTACGCCCAGCTCTTCGCTACCACCACGTCAAACAACCGCTCTCTGCGCTCGTAACTAAAAAATGAAGAAGAGCAGCAATAAATTATGCATTGGCACTGCTGAGTTTCCTGGAGCAGAGAAGCTGCTCCAATCCACCACGACCATTTTAACACGGCCGAGGCTATTTTTAAAAACAACGGTGCTGAGCTCGCTCTTGGACTTGTCACGCAAGCCTGGGAAGAGACAGCGGGGGCAGGACTCTTGGGTGTCTGGAGCATGAGCCGTGCTGCAAACGCTTCCAACTCCTTCCAGGCCACCTTCGCGGCCCGTACCTGGCTCTCGGGGTGGAAGTGAGGGGACGGGCTGTCCCATCCGGCCTCCCCCAGGGATGTCCTCAGACCTCCCCCGAAGCACCTGCCGTTGGCTCACATCAATTTATTCGCTGTGTGTCTCTTTTTATTCCCGTTTCATTAAAACACAGAGGACACCCGAAGTGTCCCCTGTGCCGGCCCTGGAGATTTTAGCTGACAGAACCATTTTGCCTGGAAGCTTGTTCATGTGAGAGTGGACCTCAGGACGCCGAGCAGGCCAGGTCTGCGGGGCAGTTCTGACGATCCTGTCATGCAGCTGTCAGAGGAATCAAGCAAAGCGGGGCTGAATATCCCAGTGTTTCAATCACAGCTTTGTAGTTCCGCCCTCAGACAAAAACTGCAGCTGAGGAAGAGTCACTTCGCATCAGCGCAAAGTGACTCGAGGTTTAACTGCTCCAGAGTGACGTGGCAGAGCTCATGGACTGACTCCAGCACCAGACCCCATGTCTGTGTGGGATATCTGCCCTCTCCGAACGCGAGGCAGCGTCACAGCGCTCCGTTAGGAAAGCTGCGACCCCACCGCACGCCAGGAAGACGATGAGGTGGTGCTGCTCGTGGAGGCTCTGCCTGCACAAACGGCCCTGACACC
>NW_010414074.1:3280-5154 GCF_000710305.1 Buceros rhinoceros silvestris
CCTGCCAGCCCTTCTGGCAGGGCTCCCACGGACAAACAAGTCTTAGGGTTACTCAGTAACCAAAAAAGAAAAAACCCAGGCAGTCAGGGTCTCTTAAAAACTTCACTGCAGACCAAATCGGGGCCAAAGGTTGTAAATTTCCAACCACTGTGTTAAACGCTGTTGTGTTCCCTGGATCAGGGGAGAAATAAAGTCCACGGCTTTGCCACAGGCTTGTCACACCAGGGAAGGGTGCCCTACTCCTGTCTGCAGACAGCTGATTCTAGGGCAAGCAGAGGGCAAATAAAGCACAATTCTTATTTTTTCCTCTTATTTCTTATGTTTGCAAAACTAATTCCATTTGTGCCTCACTTACCAGCTTGCCAGAACACCCCTTCTATCGCCAGGCTCATCCAAAGCTTTGGGGAGTCCTTCCTGGGGCCCTCCCTGGCCCTAAGGAGGTACTGACTCTGTTCCTCAGCCTTGTCCACGGCAGCAGCAGACACAGCAGCACCCTCACTGGCTCTGCCAGCGTCCACCCACCCTCACAGGCACTGTTAATGTTTAGCTTGGGCTCCCCCAGCCGAGTTCCACGCCTGTGACCACATCCTGCTTGCATCCATCGCAGGGGAATCATTCCCTTCCTCTTGGGAGGCATCTTTGACATGTCAAAGCTCACAACCTCGTTTGGTCCTCTGGATTAACCCCTCCAGTCCTTTCCCTCCCTCCTCTTAAGACACATCCTCAAGCCCATCTGCCCTTGTTGCACCCTGCCAGACTTCACTAACTTTGCTCACGCACCTTCTCTTCCCACTCATTCCTCCCATCTCCCAGAACCACGTGGAATCCCGCCCAGTTTGCTTACAGCCCTCCCTGCTCAGGGTCTGCTCGTGATTAAAACCTCTGAACTCACACACTGCTCACACCACAGCAGCAGATCCCCCACCTCTTTACTTCAGACCAACTCATTAAAAAACTGGGACCCCGTGATGGGAGGGAACGGGCAGTGACACACAGACACACAGCAAAGTCCTCACCCCCCCAGGGTGGATTCCCAGTAACGCCACTCGTTCCCCAAACCGGTTATTTACGCCCTTACCTTTAATTTTCTGTTTGTACTCTTCTGGTCGGTGGAGGTACATGGCTGCAGCGTCACCATTTAGAGGATCTATAGGGTTGGGATAGGCCAGCAGCTGGGGCAGGAACGATTCAAATATATTGGTGAGATCTGCAAGGGAACGACACGGTTGTTCACTCCACAGACCCAGAGCCAGTCCCATTAATCACCCCGCAAGCACCAGCACTGCAACAGCAGCACAGAGCTGCAAGGGCAAACGCACCCAAAACCCGGGTGCAGGTTAAAAGGGAGGGAACGGTGTCGGGGAAAGCACAGAGGGGGCTGTAAGAGAGCTGCTGTGGTGCTAGCTCACAAACTGCTCAACATCCCAGCAACGTACACACGGATTTCCGTGGGTTAAGCAAGGAGGTGGAGGGACACAATTGTCTCGTTCCTCATTGAGCCTCAGCCCTGGCTTAAAAAATAAGGGGAAAAAGAAAACCAGACAGCCCTGGGCTTCACCCCTCACTCAATTCTTCTGTCTCGGCCTCCTATTGTGGTCTTTAAACTATGCTCCATGAATAAACTGGCGTCTCTCGAGCATAAAGCACCTTCCAAAGTGCTTTAGACGGCCGTGTTAATAGAAAGAGCAACCAAGGAGTCCCTCCTCCGACTCAAAACAATTCGCAGAATGTGAAGAGCTCACATTAACACCTTGGTGCCAGTTGGCATCTGTCACTAACCACTCCAGCACAGGAAACGTGCTTCTGGTGCCGATGAGTAACTGTGGATACACGAAACCCGCTTCCCACATCCCCAAGGTGACAAGTACCGCTCT
>NW_010414074.1:5244-7195 GCF_000710305.1 Buceros rhinoceros silvestris
CTCTTCAGCGGTGGGGGTGTTCAGAAACGAGCCCTGCGCCACCGGTTCTCCTCGGGGGCTTCAGCAGGGCCATGCAGAGCAGAGCAGAGCCCCCTGACGCAGGGCTGTTTCGCTTTAGCCACTGGAGAGCTGCTGACAGAGGTTTCCCGCTGCGCTTTGTCCGTGAATAATCTGCACATCTTTTAGCAGCACGGCCCTGTCCTCCCTAGCTGAAGGGAGAATCTCCTGGTGGCAGAGGAACCCAGAGAAATCCCAACCTGCCTCTTACAGGAATCAGGCTGTGTGGCTGTTCCTGAGCCCAGCCCTCGCCGAGCTGGGAATGGAGCTGCTGAACTCAACCAGATCTGGTGGTGGGCAGGGATCTCCAAGCTGGTAACTCGCTGAAGATTCATCGAAAATGAGTGGGCAGGTAGAGGGGAAGAGATCTCCAAGTGCTCTCCTTGTGCAAGCGGTTACACCTCTAAGAAATGAGGTGGTTTTACCCCACAATCTCCTTCTGCTCTACAGAAGCTGTTGTCCCTTCCAGGACTGGCTGAGGACGGTGATGAAGCACTTCAGAGGGCACACAGTGCCTTGACCATGTTTGCCGTGGCTGACACACTGAGCAACCAGCTGTTCTGGGATGAAGCACAACAGCAACCGGAAGAAGGATCCTCGTCCAAAAGGGACCCCCACAAAAAAGCAGCAAGAAGGCTCTAGAATAGTATTTTCTGCTGTGGCAGTGGTTTGTCCTTGGTAAACCAGGTAAACCTCCTGGGTTCACACGCCATCAGGGACTGGTTCACATGCCGGCAGCGAGAAGGTGACTGGAGTTTGTGAAACCCCCCGCTCTGGGGACAAGCCTCTCTGCTGTGCAGATCACGTACCTCTCTGTGGCCACAGCCTCACGCAGGCTGAGCAGGCAGAGCCCTGGGTGGCCACCACGGCTCACCGGACACATGGCGGGGATTTTATTTTTTCCTTCCAGAGATCTCGCTAACGTCCCCCTTCTTTCAAATTCCCCAAAGCAGAACTAGTTTAGTGGGAACTAGTTGGACATGCGCAGAACCCGACCCGTAGCGCTGAGGACTTGGTACTTTGTTAGGGAAGGAGAGAGACTCCAGCCACGAGGTCCTCAGGAATTTGTTGGTAGCTATTCTGGGTCTCTTCCACCTTAGTTGCTCCTTGAATTATCTGACCCACTTCCTCTGCCAGGGCAGTTTAAAGGGGTGACGCTCCAAACAACACGGCCATGCTGAGAGGGAAATACTATTTCCCCTTTTTCATCCCACGTTCAGAACCGGCCCACCTCCTTACTTCACACAAGGCTGAACCCCGCGGGTCTGCTGCCACCGCTTTAACTCCTCTGCCTCCCATCAGATCCTCCCAGCACACCGGAGCATCCTCTTCCTCCATCAGCAGCCCTGCCTGGGGCACGGCTACGCGGATCTCCCGCAACAAACCAGGAGAGGCGAACGCCCCGCGGCTGCGGCACGAGGACTCGAGGCGTTGGGAGGAGCAGTAAAGTTCAACAAGTTGCTATAGCAATTTCCCACCCAGGATTCTCCGAGGCTGGTATTCCCTGACAAATTGTGCTTGAGAGGAATGCGAAGCAGCTCGTCTCTCTAGCAACTGCTTCAAAGCTTCAGCTTCCACAGGTAGAATCGGTTTTTCATGGAAGAACGTGAGGGATTTGATGTGCGCGTTCCCCTGAACTCTCTTCCACAAAGCAGCACTAGAACATCTGAAGAAGTTCACGGTTTTTAAAACGTGGCCAGCCTCGACCAGACACCCAGCCACGGTCCTTTTAACAGCTCCAGCTTTCCCTAAACGCAGTTTTAACGGCTCTTCACCCACCAGCTCATCTTTTTAGCTCTCTAAAAAGCAGAGTTATAGCCAGAAACGACCTAACGGGAGCCCCAGACCATCCTGCAGCGAGCAGCGTCATCGTTAGACGCGCCACCGCCACCTC
>NW_010414074.1:7321-7903 GCF_000710305.1 Buceros rhinoceros silvestris
CCAGCCTGCCACGGAACGCTGCTGCTGCGACAAATGGGGACGGCTTCTGGTGCCATCCTCCGAGGAAGCGGGATCTCAGCCTTGTGCACAAAGAAAAGCAGCTCAAAGGCACATACAAAACGTGCTTCGCTTTCACTTTGGGTACAGTCGCTGCTCTCTTTCAGTGCCGAATCGTGGCTGGGTGCTGCTGTGCAGTTGCCAGACAATGCCACGGAACGCTGCTGCTGCGACAAATGGGGACGGCTTCTGGTGCCATCCTCCGAGGAAGCGGGATCTCAGCCTTGTGCACAAAGAAAAGCAGCTCAAAGGCACATACAAAACGTGCTTCGCTTTCACTTTGGGTACAGTCGCTGCTCTCTTTCAGTGCCGAATCGTGGCTGGGTGCTGCTGTGCAGTTGCCAGACAATGGCAAGCAACAGACTGAGTGATCCTTTGTGAGGTTTAAGGAATATTTTTGCCTCTCTGGTAAAAAAAGCAGGTTACAAAAGTATTATCACATGAAAATCTTATTTTTCACATGATCTCGATTCGGCAAAATTCAGTAAGAGAACCAACTCCCCCCCCCCCCAAATTTCACTGCCA
>NW_010414074.1:8015-19240 GCF_000710305.1 Buceros rhinoceros silvestris
ATTTTGCTGACTATCATCTGTCCCCACACGCTGCGTTACGTTATCACACCAAACATGCGCGTTCACGCCGACAGCTTTCAGGGAAACACCACACTCACCGTAGAGAGCTGTCCAAGTTTGATTGATTACATCTAGACATACAGTTCCTGACCTGGAACACACAGAAAGGACGGAATTAAACACAGTCACACTCAAAAACGCTCTGGGGGTTTCATACAGTCTACCCCCTCCCTTCCCCTGCGCTGCCTTGGCCCCCAGTTTCAGGCAAGCTACGCCCGACCCCTCTCTCATGGTTCAGAGGGGCAGCATTTAACTGCCGTCGGTGAAAGCGTTATTCGGCTGATCGGCGTGTTGTTGTGACACCAACACACAGGAACAATGAGACAAACTCCTGAGAAAAACCCCACACAAGGGATTTACTTACGCTTCGTCGATGTTGGGATGGAAAATTTTATTCATGAATCCTGCAAAGAGACACATCGGTAAATAGCAGAAAACAGCCACCGATTTTTCTTTTTACAAGAGGAACGTACTGCAGCAGGACCCACCTGACTGGTTTCAGAGAAACCCCAGCCTCAGCTATCTACAGCCACGTAACCTTTAAAGCACGCAGACAACACCCCGACCCTCGGGCCCTCGTCCATTCCCTCGAAATCCGGCAAACCCCCTGCAAAGGTTGAGTGGCTCAGTGCCACCGTGAAAAGAACCGCCCACCCGCGCCGTCGGGCACCGACGGCTGCTGAAGCACTTGCAAACGCCGTGAGGTTCTCCTGAATACACACTGAACACAAACCCGCAGCTCGGTGCTCGCTCTAAGATTCATTTGGTTTTTAAACGCCTCCCAACAAAGATTTTCTATGAACTTCAAGCTGCGCCGTTAGTTTAGTTTCTAAACCATTCGGGTGCTGACAGTGAATACTTCAGGTGTCGCATCAACGCAGCGAGTAGCTCCCAGCTGGTAGCTCTGGTCTCCCAGAGAAGAACACAGCCCGGACACAAGGTGGAGGATGAGCGAGCTGGTGGAGCGAGCCCACGGTTCAGACCTCCAGAGCTGACAGTGCTGCCTTCGTTCCGACTTGCAAAGGAAAGCGTTAATAAAGCCCCTGTGGTTTCAGGCTGTACGACATCATGGCAGAAGATGCCTCACACTTTAGATCCTGCACCTGACGGCAGCTGCCAGAGCGAGCCGTGTTTCCAGCTGCCTCCTTTAACCCCCAGTTCAAGCCAGATGCCCCTCACACCCCTCCCTCAAACCTGAGACCTGACAGGGACTACAGCCCTGTTACGTGTTTCAGACAGCGGCTGCGAGAAGGTGCAGAATCCAGCCTCCGAACTCCTCCCTCCCAAGAGGGGGATCCCAAATCCCATCCCCCAGCAGAGAAGGGACACGGTGCACGGGTACTAAACTGCATTTTCACATGGATGGAACATTCCTGTCCGATTCTGCTGCCTCGGCTGAAGCAGCTGGGCTCTGCTCAGGGCTGCTGCGACCCTCGGTTCTGCACCAGGTTAAGCTGCTTCCAGGTCCTAACGTTGATTTTTTTTTTTCCAGGACTTAAAATAACCCTCTTTTTCCCCCCTCTGTTGCCCCACAACCCCGCAGTCTGCCAGGCCCCACAAGCACTGCCCAGGTGGGAATCGCGCCTCCCTGCCACGAGCAGCAATCCACTGCAGCTAACGGCAGCTCTTCCTCCTGACAAAGGTCCAGGCTTATAAAACCAGCAAGAAATGTAGGTCTGGGATATCCACTCAATCCACTCCAAAAGCTCCTTCCAGCACTCAAACCACCCTGCAGCTCCCCGGAGCAGACCCTGGTTAACCCCCTGCCTTCCCCACCTCCATCCGGCCGCTCCAGGCGAGACGCTGCTGCAGCGCTGCCGCACCCAGCCCGGAGTGACCCTAGTCTGAGTGACAGCACGGTCCCCAGCTGCGCCAAGGGCTGACATATGGCTTCACCTCCCTTTCTTTCCATGTATCGCAACACAGATATTATATCACGTTTGTACTGCTCACATTTTGCATGAACACAACGCCAGGCTGAAACGCCGCCGGAAGCCAGTGCACTCTCGAACAGAAGAGCCGAGAGCTGCATAAACAGCTCCACGCTAACAAGTGTCTTTCAGGAACATCTTGCCATGATTTAGCTTGGAAAACTGAAGCAGACTGAAAAAGGCAAGCTGGAGTTCCATCAAATATTTACATTATGGCAGCTCTCAGGTTTAAATCAGGTCACGGATCCATTATGCCAGCACTGGAGAGCTGCAGCGAGCACCCATCCTGATTCCAAATCCTGCCGCTCTTTTAGGAGGCGGAAAAACAAAAGCTGAAATAAAGGGGAATAGAAGAGAGGAGGGGGGCAGACACCAGGTAACAGGGAGAGGACGGTAACGCGTGGAGCTGCTGGATTCAGCTCTCCGTGTTCTGCTATTGTGACACGGACCAGCTCTCTTCATCCCTCTGCCCTCTCTTGCTTTGGTTTCCCACTGTCTCACCTGTTTCCTAGGACCTTCTCCCACAGCCACTGCAGCCGGCTGGACGAGGCTGTGCTGCAAAACCACCAGGGAGGGTTTGGACAGATCTCCTGAAGCTCCTCAGCACAGAGGCTGTACTGGCTCTCCAGGCAGACGAGATCTGGGCGCCTGCTCAAGCAGCTCCTGTGCTGGAGATCTGCAATTCTCCTCTGTCGTCTTCGCTTTCACCCCGGCAAGGAACAATCCCTTCCTTCCACTGCCCTTGGTCTCAAGCTTTACAAACGGAACAGCTGCGCTTCAAGAAAGGGCACAGACATCCTCCTCTCCCCGCACCCCCCACTTCCCAGGTCACTGCCACATCTTCTTCCAACTCTTCACAGTCCTCCCAGTCCCATTCTTCTAGGGACACAAACTGCCCAGACCAAGAGCTGCTCTGTTCCCATCTTTCCTTTTCCCGGCCCAGAAATAAGCTCAAACCATCACCTCCTCCATTCTCAGGAGTCTGAGCAGCAGAGTGGCCGCAGTTCACCCTCTCCCTACAGAGACATCAGGATGCAGGGTTGCCTTTGAAGGTAAAGCAGGACTGCAGAACATCTGTACGGACAAAAGGCGTTGGGTGGTAACAGGAAAAACCCCTGTACGCCCATAACGGAGTTACACACCACGGGGACACACCTGCTCTGGCACTGGAAGATGCTGAGACCAATATGCAGATGCTGACCTTCAAAAACGCTGGTATTTCAGCAACAGCCCTGGAGGAATCTTGGGTTGACAAAAATCTTTGAAGAGAAACGTGTTTTTAAATTAAAAATCAGCTAAAGGAAAGGCTGTCAATCTTCCTTGGTGCTGCAGACACGGAACATCTGTAAAGCTGCAGCAGCGGGATGTACTCCAGCGTGACACGAAGCTCTCACCCCGGGTGGGTCTGAACACCCTGGGCATGACTCGCAGCTGGGTCCAAGGGGTTACTCCGCGGATCGTGCGGCTGGGCAATAGGTGAACGTACTCTTCAGGTGAGCAAAGGGAACCAGGGAGCAATTTCAGACTGATGCTGATGTCCACATCTCTCCTGAACGGCTCCGAGCCAAAGCTCCCAGAGAGTAGCTAGAAGGCGTTGCCAGAACCAACGCGCTGTCGTGAGCTGCTTCGCCAGCAAGATCTCCTCCAAGAGCAGAGCCCAAATACCTGGATAGCTTGGGGAACACTGAGGACTCTGGAGGCATTTCTCCTTGTCCTGTGGAGCCTGAAAGCTCCTGCAAGGGGCTGTTCCACATCGATTGCTCCCTTATCACTACATCTGTAAGGCTGCACTGTGGTTTACAAGGGGTCCCCTCCCTTTGTACCGCCCCCATAGAACGGTCTGTGTTGGACGGGACCATTAAAGCTCATCTAGTCCAAGCCCCTGCCATGGGCAGGGACACCTTCCACTAGACCAGGTTGCTCATCTACCATTCAGGCAGAACGGACTCCAAACGTGGAGATAAGAGGGATCAGAAATGTGGGCTGGAGACGGGATGGCCTCCTCGCTCTCTCCATGGCTCCAGCTGTGCAACGCCTGCCCGCAGCAGAAGGGAAGCTTTCCACGCTCCTCGGTGCTTCTCCTCCAAGCCAGGAACCGGCCACAATCCAACAAGCAGCACTTCAAACAACAGCCCATCGCTTATCTGAGCTCAAAGTCCAGCCAGCCTAGCTGCTAGATTAGCTGAGAGAGAGGTCCCCAGAAGAGACTTTTTTCCCCACAGCACAGCTCTTCAAAGCGGTGCTGGTGCTGAGTGGAGCTGGTTTACATCCACTAACCCACCCCAAACCCACCACTGCCTGCCCTCGTGCCGGTTCTCTTTGCTCATAAAATAAGGTCAGCTGGACACTCCTCTGCCCGAACAACCGCGTCAGCAGGTTCCTGACCGGGAACTGCCATGGTGCCAAAGCCTCGACGTTGTATTTTTAATGAGAGATTAAGGCCAAGTCAGGAAACGGTTCAGACCGCCTGGCTGGGGAGGTGGGAGGGTGGTTACAGCCTCTCTGAAGCAGTGCTAAATACCACACCACTGCCGAACTGCGGGTGCAGAGATCAGCGTGTGAAAAGAGCTCGTGGACAGCCTGGAGAGGGCCAGAGCAGCGTTTTAACTCTGCTTTTTTTAACCACTGGACAACCTACCTAATGGAAAAAGATCTCCCGAGTAATCGCGCAGCGTTGCCAAACGGCCAGATAAGATTAGATTAAACTTAACGTTTATCACTTCCCCCTCCCCAAAGCAGCAAGGGAACATGCGTTTATTCTTTTTAATTGCTTTTAAAAACACACTGCTCTCATTTCTGCCACTCCCTTCCTGTGTAACCCATCATGAGCCCGCCACGCACCACGGGTTGAGAGACCTTGGCAGGAGATGGGCGAGAAAGCACGAGAGCAAGGCCTCTGCCCCACTCCTCGGCGTAGCACCCCTCTGCAGACTGGGACACCTGGTTTAGCGCACAGGTTTAAAGGGCACTGGATCTGCTCACCATGGAGGTGTGTACCTTGCCCAGTGTGCTCAGGTCAAGGAGCTCTCACTGGCAGAGGTGCAGATTTCTTTTTTTAATGAACTCTGGAGGTGAGGAGCCCGTCCAGAGTCAAACATAAGGCTGTGCACTCATGGCAGAGGCATTCGCTGCACGGCAGTGGCGTGAGGGGCTGCGTAATGTCAGCTTGCCACAGCAGAAGTGGGACAGTTTGTATCGCCATACTCAAATTCCAGCAGTTTTTCCAAACAATACCATAAATAATCCCGCGGCAGCTTCACAAGGGAAAGCTCAGGACACAGAAAGGCAGCTGGAGCTGATGGAAAACAGCAGCAGAGCTTCAAAGTCTGGACCTCCTGCTCAGAGCAAATCGCCAAGCGGTATCCAAGAGCTCACCCACCAGTGCTAAGAGCAGCAGCCCCTGGAAAAACACTCAGAACCAGCACAAAACGACTGCCCGCTCTCAGTTCCTCGCACCGCTGAGGTGCGCCATCACCTGATGCCTGGGCCGCGGAGTCTGGCTCAGACGGCAGCGAATCTGTGCCAAGCCAAGCCGAAAACACCTACCCCGCTGGAGAGCCCGCTCCCATTCTCCGATATCCTAGCGGGAACGTGCAGAGGGTGCAGGTTGTGCGTCAGAGCGGAGTGGAGACGGGGTACAAATCACCTTTGGGTGTCTCGGCTTTCCCCTCAGACAAAGCTGAGCGGGTTCAAAAGAACGAGCGTTTTCACATCGCTTCTGGGTCAGAAGAAGGATCAACACGCAGAGGGAAGAGCGAGCTCAGAGCGGTCACAGGCGATAAGTGACTCATGAAATTCTAAGCAGCAAAATGTAAGGCAATCCGGAGAGCAGCTCGGAGTAAAAATAGCAGCTCCAGTTAAAAAGGAAAATGAAGCACAGGCCAGGAGAGAGCCGTTAAGTCCTGGCTGGAGCTAACCACCGCTTCGTCCCTGCGCTGGCTGCCCCAGCGGCTCCTCAGGCAGACCCGCACCTCCGTGTGCTCGGGGTACACAGCAGGCGCTTGTTTCGCAATGCAGTGGGGAGAAAGGTGAAATGTAAATGCAAATAACTGGGCCACAGACGGGAGGAAGAGGAGAACAGGGTATAAATACACAGCGGTCATTGGAGAACTGCAGGCTCTGAGCACACTGGACATAAATTTTGCTGCTGTGACATTTGATGATGAAGAAAACCTGAGTGACTCAGTGCCAGCCTAATAATTCTGCAGATTTTAGCAAGAAAATAATTACCATGTTGCTCCCAGGTAAGAGCTCAGGCTCCCAGGTTCATGTTTCTGCTGCTCCTGCCATCTAGGCAGGGCAGGCCATTCGCACTCTGCACTTCCTCCACCAAAGAGCATTAATCTCCAGCTCTTGGCAGGCATGTGGACTGATTTAAACCATACAAAATTTACACGGAGTGTTCTCGTGACTCGGGAGCTCAAAACAGCACTGCCAGTACTTCACAGCTGCCTCTGAAAGAAGCAGGAACAGACCAGCAGAAAGTTCCTCTAAGATATGAAATCCCTGAGGGAAGGGAAAAGCAGCGAGGCAGTGCCAGCAGGGTACTGAAATCATCAACAGCTCAACACACGCTGTCAGGGAGAAAGTAAAACCGGCACCAGATGTCAGGCTGGGGAGCGCTTCGGTCCTCCGGAGCACGCAGGGAGATCCGCATCCGTTCACAAAAGCACTAAGAGCTGCAGCGTTCACAAAGCAGCTTCACGACGCAACTCGGCGATTTTAAAGAGTTGGTTTTGTTCTAACAAACTGCTCAAGTTCAGGAGGTTTGTTTCCATCCTGAGGATTTGGACATTCAGGGATCGTGAGCGGTTTGCTCATCTCGACAGGAGCCCAGAGCCACAGCCCAACATCAGGCTCCGTTTAGATTCGTGTTCTTCCAGGATGTGCATTTCCCTTTTTTACTGCTCGTTGTGTAGGAAAGATCTTTTTAGGAAAAACCCTCCTGGGGTCTGTCCGATTACCCAGCAAGGACCAGGGAGTGGCACTGCAGGACGTGACGAAAGCCTGGGAGCCCTCCCAGGAACTGCTCTTCTCACCCGCATCCCGGAACGGTTTGGGTCTTTAAGCGCAGGCACTACCTGCACTGTCAGCAGAGCCCCGGCCCTGGGGCGGCATCATTTAATAGATCATAGAGCGATAACTGCCAGCCTGAGAAGGGCGAGGAACAAACGCCTCACATTTTTGAGAAGGGAGCTGTGGATGGGACAAAGGAGCGAAGATTTGGCCGAAGTGCCACCACACTGAGCGAAGGCTCCTGCTAGACCCTCCAAGGCAAGAGAGCCCCATCTAGGGTTTAAGATTCACACCCTTCCAGGAGACAAATCTGGATCCCACTTCAGAAACCTCTTCTGTTCAGGTTTGTCAGCTGTGCTTTAGCAGAGAACGCCAGGTTTTCCTGTCCCTCACCCTCGGCGGCATGCTGGGCTAAAAGCAATGCGAGCAGAGCAGAGAGCTGCTATTAGCAGCCATTTTTCAGAAGCGCTTTCTAGAACGCAGGGACACACTTCAAGCCATCACGTTATTACCTGCAAAAAGCCCGTGCCCCGTTCGAGACTGCATTAAGATTTTTCTAAGATGGAAAGAAAATGTGAGCCTACCATACTGGAGGAACAGGGAAAGCTGCTGGGACAGCGGTTTTGCTGTCAGCTTTGGCATGGAAGTGTAACATACTAGAGGAGAAGAGACTGCTGGATTCTCTGTACAAGGCAGCGAGTCACACAGACAGTCTGAACTCGGCGTGTCACCACCGCGGCAGGAGCTAGGCGCTGCTGAGAACAGAAGGGCTGCAAACAAGCGACACGTGTGCTCGAGGTGACCTTCTGTCCCTTTACGGGCTCCACCACTTCTGAAATCCTTCACGTCCATCTCTTTGCACATCAGAGATTGCCCCAGCAAATCTCTTCCCTGCTAATTCCTGCCGCTGTGCTCTCCAGAGCTCGGGCTGGCTGAGGACTGCTGGGTTAGGACAGCCCTGCTCGCCGGAACAGCGGACCTGGGGGAGGGGAGCACCTCGTCCCATCCACGAGCTTCACGCTCCCAGGTCAGCTGGGGCGACGGCTGGCGCTGGAGCTCTCTAAAGCCCAAACCAGTGGTATCAGACCCCGCACATCCAGTCTGCCTCTGAGAGCGGCGGTGCAGAGATAGGCCTGGCCCAGGGGAAGGGGCCAGGACGTCACTCAGCCCTGGCTGACCAGATAAGCTGGGCTGGGGCAGCAGAAATGGGAACCAGACAAAGAAAAACAAACCTCTTCCTGCAGCTTCCCTGGGTCCTAGCACTCTCCTTCGTGCTTCCAGCATCTTCCCTCCCTGCAGCAGAGCTGAGCCCTGCTTTGCTAAGCCAGCTCTTGTCTAGTCTCGACCGTTTATTCAACCTGAAACCTCAGCTGCACGCTGCTTTGCCCGGGAGGGAACCAGCGCTCCCCACAGCCAGCAAGGCTGGCCCCAGAGCAAGGGGGAGCTCAGCAAGAGAAGAGGGGATGTTTAGCCGCTCAAAGAGAGACTCACAGGGCGAGGGAAGCGTGCTGGAAGGTCTGATGAGGCCAGAATAAGACAGTCGCAGCACAGAGGGCGTAGAACTGATGGAGGGAAAGCTGCTGTACTGAAGGGAAGGCAGCAAATGTGACATTAGAAGGGACAAAGCAATTTGAGGAGAAAATAACCCCCTCCACACCCTTCCCAAGTTCACAAGGAGAACGTCCACCCTCGTGGTGTCAGTTCTGAAAACACAACTGAGCCCCTCTGAGCCCTGGCCGCCTCTTCCTCCCACCCATCCCAACCAGCACTGAACAGCCTCCAAGCCAAACCACCAGAAGATCAAACCCACCACCCTCCCCGCACCTAACCAGGGCCTAAATCCACAGTGCTACGAGCACACCAGAGCCTGGCCAGCGTTCAGCCGCGTTGGCTTCACCGGTCACTGGTTTTGCTTCAAGCCAGCAAAACTGATACACACAGGAAGAACCTCAGCAGAGAGAAAAACAACCCTGAGCAGACCAGCGCCAGAACGATTAACCACAAGGAAACTGGGGGTTACATGCTTTGAGAGTTGCCTGTGGCCAGAACAGGACAGATCATTTCTCACACCAGAGAGAGAGACCTCAAATCGAAGGCACGCTTAGCCTAAGGGTCTATTTTGAGAAAGCAGCCAGTAGTTATCAGCTCCACATCAGGATGTTGATACTGGAAGGGACCCATCTTGGCCAAGTCTAGTTTCCACATCGGTTCTCCTCGGGCAGTTATCTCCAGTCTCTGGAGTCCTCCAGTAGCTTGAGCCACCAGCACAACCTTCTGATGGGGCCATGCTGAAGGACCAGCACTTATTTCACAGACCAGTAGAGAAATGTTGGCACCTCTTGCATCTGCTCCAGTTTTTCAAGCAATATTGGCTATCTGATTATAGCTCAAGTGACTGGGGTAAAGTCGGGTACCACATGCAAGGCTTAGCTCCCCGTTAGCCAAGGACACAGACAGGATGGATCCAGGCTCAAGAACATTCCCTTACCTTCCTATTGGCTCTCAAAGGTTAAACACCTCTAACCATCTGCAGTTTTTCTGGTGATAGGTCCCTGCTTCTACGTTCTCTCTTCTGTGTTCACCCCAAGACCACGAACACGCACCGTGGTGTCTGCTCTCCACACTAAATACGGCATTTTATACCAAACCAGGCTCCAGCACTCGCTGTGGGATCTCCCGCACCCTGCCCACGCAAGGGTGTGCCATTAAAAAAGCACAGGGCAGACTCAGTTCAACGCACAAACGTGTGACCGAGTCACATTCCCAGCGCCCAGCCCTTCAGCCAAGAGCTCAAACTTGTCTCTGCTTAGCACGTGGCATCTGGAAGTCTCCGGTCAAAGAAGAACCTTATGCCTGTGCTGAGGGTTGGTGCAACTTCACCTGCACCAATGCTGCAAGCAACAACATCCCTCCTGCACGAGCAGTAACCCCCATTGCGATTTCAAGTGGTTATTGGTTACCTATAGACGGGGATTTGAAAGGGTATTTATCAGGAAGGTCGACTCTAACTTTCCAGACTCCACCTTCATACGGTGCTGCAATGAAAGAAACGCAGGTGTTAGACACTGGGTAACCCAGGAGAGCACAAACAGAACCAGCGCGGGGAGCAAACCCATCTTGGGAAGAATCCTGAGCTCCGTCAGGGGGTAAGATTTCAAAACAAACCTCCTACGGGAAAAGCCTTTTTCCTGTGCTGCCTGACAAGAAATGCATGATTTTAACTGATACTGCAGAAGATCTCAGCACAAAGACACGGGAGCCTTATTCAAAACAGAGACTTTAGAATAATCCACTTACCTGTAGAGATGTTACTAAATTAAGGCGCGCTGGAGCCCTGACTTGCAATGCAGTCACTAGAAAAGCCACCTTTAATTACAAACTCTGCCAAAATTCAGATGACTGGTGGAAAATGTATGAGCCAGGTCTAAAAAAAGCTGCGGCTCAACGGAAGCGGTGCTGAAGGCCACAGCAGAGGGCTTAGCTGTCCGAAGGCAGGATCCAGCTCTGCTCAGCTCCAAGGGAGGGGAGGGGGTTCAGCTGCTTTAACACTCACAGTTGTATTTCTCCCTGCCCTCGACAGAGCGGCCTTCAAACACTGCTACCCTTTGCTTTCTCACCCCCACTTCGATTTGCTCATCCCTCCTTCCGCTCCAGAAGAGTGTGTCATTTCACCATTTCCCACCATGAGCCACGAGTTTGTTTTTATAGCAGGGCTGGGTCATGTACTTACTTCCTTGTGGTCCATAAAACTTCACAACAAATTCATTGAGTCCTCCTAAGATTGTGACTTCGTGCTTGCTCTCAATACTGACACATCAAGTAAAGGAAAACATTTAGTCCAGGAAATGAACCCCATTTACTCAGATCCAGGGAACCTGCTAGAAGCCTGTCAAACCAAACAGTTCAAACCCAAATATTCCAAATATTCTACAACATGCAATTTAAGAGGCTTGACACATCTAAGGGACCACAGCACCACAGTGACGTTAGTAAAAGCCAGTTCTGCCCACTGAAGGATCCCTCCCTGCACTGAGCAATCTCGAGATGACACCTCCCTTCCCCTCAGAGCTGCTTCACGCTCTCTATCACTTGTCTCCTGGACAGGCCCCAGAGGTGGAGCTGTGTGAACCCCCTGAGGTTCAGCAAGGCAAAGTGCAGGGTCCTGCACATGGGTGGGCGCAACCCTTGGTGTCAGCACAGCCTGGGGGTGAGGAGATG
>NW_010414075.1:0-3433 GCF_000710305.1 Buceros rhinoceros silvestris
CGTTAGCCCTGGGCTGTGAGGGACGTGGACCCGACAGCTCTCGGCGCCCTTTAGGGACCGCAGCATATTGCCCACCGCTGCCGGCGTGCCCTGCGCCGCCTCTGCGGCCACCCGTGGTCCCGCACGCTTCCTCCCAAACGGCCCATCCTCACAGCCGTGTGGGCCCGGAGGAGCTGTGCCTCAGAACATCTCGAGTTGGAAAGGACCTGCGAGGATCGCAGAGTCCAACTCCCTGCCCCTCGCAGGACCGCCTGTAACTAAACCAGAGAGCAACATCCAAATGGTCCTAGAACTCTGCCAGGTGTGGGGCTGTGACCACTTACCAGGGCTGTGTTCCAGTGACCGGCCACCGTCTTGCTGAAGAACCTTTTCCTGAGGTCAGTCTGAACTTCCCCAGGATAGGCCTCCAGGGGTATCTGCAAATCCAGAGACTTGCACCGAATACAAGTGCTTACTGTGCAGATCGTCTTACTTAGACCTTGCGAAAGAATTGCAAAGGGTAAACCCACAAAATTCAGAATGGATTTCATGTAGAGCTGGGGCAGGATACAAGTGCATGTAGAAACTGAAAAATATTTCCACCGATGATTGATTGCTGTAATGACTACGATGAGGTGGAGCGTGAGCAGCCTTATCAAACAAAGTGAGGCCAGACCCTGGGAGCACCCCCTCAGCCAGCCCCTGGGTCTCCTCGGTGGGACTTGCCCGAGAGGGGCAGCTGGAGGTTTGCCAGGAGAGCGGTGTCAAGCAGAGAAGAAACTGTGCTTTTCATCAGTCACTTCATGTGGTAACGACTGAACAGAAGGATTGCCACACAGATGATGTGGCCTTTCAGTTCTGGGATCTCAGAGAAATCCCAGGTACGTTCATACCTACCAGCTGATCTGTGAGGTGCAATCCCCAGCCACAGCAGCCTGTAGCTTGCTACCACGCACCCGCATATTGTACCGAGGTGACTTCACCTGTCAGGAAACAGCTGTGCTGAATGAGCCGAACTGAAACTGAGCCTTGGGGTTTTCCTTCTGCCTTAGACCTAGTCATGACCCCACCAGGATCCCCGTTAGTTATATTGTCTCTTTCTCCTAAAGATCAGTCATCTTAATTGAAAACAAATAACTTTCAGAGCCGTACTTGCATTATTTCACATCTCTACTGTTGCAGTATAATGGACTGAAATGTTCTTTACTTTTTTAATTACCTGAAAAATCTTCTGATGCTTCTCTTTATTTTACTGACAAAGTTTATATCAGTGGAGTTTTGGTGATCTTTACTTTACCCCCTGACCTTCAAGTACAGACTTTTTGTTATAAATAGACCACCGAAGACTTACCCTAATGAAGAGTTTCTGTAGTCCTCAGTTTGTCCAAGCCCAAATCTTAAATCTGTATCACTGTTCTGATGCTGTTCTGTTCCTTACCATGTCTGGGGACGCCTGCAATTTGCCTTTAGGGGTTTTCTGTCTCTATTTTTTTTTTTTTAGTGGAAATGCCTGACCAAAGCTGCGCACTGTTATCTCACAACAGCAGAGATCTCCTTTTGCACAGTCAAATGTGTCCCGGGGCTCTGTAATTGCCCACCGGAGTCTCCTGCACCTCCTGTGCAGGAACTGCTGTGTCCAACCCGCTGGTGCAGCTGGCTGTGCTCGTCCACATTTGTGTGAACGGCCTCTCGGCGTTAAAGGCTGGGAATAAAAGTTTCTAGGGCACACATTCATCTTCTCTCCCACACAAAGACACAGCAGGAAGGGCCAATTTGAAGACAGGATGCAGTAAGTAATTAAGAAACTTAATTCAAATTTTGTCTAAACCCGTGACTTATGGGTTTACGCTTTCCAAGCACTTTGCCCGGCCCGTCGGGGACTTCTCTCCTGTTCCTTGTGTAGCAGTGGGTGGGTCAGCTAATGTTAGGCATTGTTGAAGCTGCCCAACTGTGCTCAGTCTTTCCTGACTTAGCAAAATTTTAACCAGTTGGGATGAAACAGTCTGGACCAGATGTCTACCTCGGGCTTTTTTTTTTTTTCTCTTAATTTCTTCTACAATGATTTGTTGTTTCCAAGAAGACAGCCACAGAAAAAAATTAAAACATTTGGATAATTTATTTTAAAAAGCTTTGTACCCCAGCAGAAATGAGAAAATTTGATGGGTGGTGGAAAAGCCAACCCTCTTCAGAGCCATGGCTTTGCTAGCTCACCTCGTGCAAGCCTGGCTAAAGTAAACCCAACTGTATTTTGGGGGGTTGGGGGTGTGGGAAGGGGAGTATTCTCATGCTCTGCACAGATTTACTGGCATGCACTGAATGTCACTGGAGAGTTCACCTGCCCTGAACACATGCCAGGGTGCATCTGGACAGCAGCTTCCCTTCCAGAATTCGAGACAAAATGTAAACCTCTCATATTGCACAAGATGATAGAAGTTTAATTCTAGCCATTTAACGCCGTGAGAGCGTGCTTTCACCTCCCCTCTGAGCATGGTGAGGGGGTGAGTGTCCCTAGGTGAAGCGCGGGCGTCGGGGAAGGTGCTGGGAGGGAGGAGCTGAAGAAAGAGGTGGCTGTGTGAAGAGAAGAGCCTGGCAGGCGGCTGGGCAGGACTTCAGAGTCTGGTCACAGAGATGGGCCAAAATGGCCCCAGGAACGTTGAGGGACCAGAAGGATGAAGCCAATTCATGAGTCCAGTAAAGAAGGATGAAGAGAAAGCACTTGGAAGCTGCTGATTATTGCATGGGGAAGGTGGGGAAAAAACTGGGACTTGGCTGGACAAGGTGGATGGGTTGGGAGTAGGGGCGAGAGGAAAGGGAAGGAGGGTG
Organism: Buceros rhinoceros silvestris; assembly: GCF_000710305.1. Classification (NCBI taxonomy): domain Eukaryota; kingdom Metazoa; phylum Chordata; class Aves; order Bucerotiformes; family Bucerotidae; genus Buceros; species Buceros rhinoceros. The sequence continues at coordinate 2,803 of NW_010414075.1, forward strand.
AGTGAGCCTGGGGGCAGGCGGGGAGCAGGCAAGTGACAGGAATTTCTAGAAAAGAGCCCGGAGCAACGATCCATTTAGGTAGCAGGGACACTACAGCGGTGGCTTCTGTGAGAAGCTGCTAGAGGCTTCCCTGTATTTGAAAGAACCAACATCAGCCAGCTCCAAGACAGATCCACTACTGGTGCTGGTCACGGCCAAGCCAGTCAGCAACCCTGGTAATGCCTCTGAGATAACATATTTAAGAAGGGGAAAAAAGCTGTGCAGCAGCAACTGTATCTGGAGAGAGGAGTGAGAATATGCAAACACCAAGGTCAGTGAAGAATGAGTATGAGGAGGTGCTCCAGGTGATGGAGTAGATATTCCCCTTGGTGGTACTGATAACATCTGTGATAACATCGTTAGGAAGAGGGAAAAGTTACCGCACAGGAGCACCTGCAGCTGAAGAGATCAGTGAGAATATGCGGGAGACACGACTCTGCAGACACCGAGGCCAGTGAAGAAGGAGGTGGCGGGAGGTGCTCCAGGCACCACTCACGCTCCCAGAGGACAGCATGGAGGTGCCCCTTTCCCTGTGGTCGGCAGACAGATGTCTCCGAACCCACGGCAGAGCACTCGGCTCCTTCCGATACCC
>NW_010414076.1:0-208 GCF_000710305.1 Buceros rhinoceros silvestris
CCTATTCCCTCTCCAAACCGTTGTGCTGGCTGCCTTCTTCCACCCCGGAGATGTTTGCATTATCTTTTGTGCTGTGTGCACGTACTCTGTAAGCCCTTTGAAGACTGTTTGGAACAACAAAAAAAAAAAACATTTCTCTGGTGTTTCTGTTGGATGGAAACTGGGCTGCTGCCAGCGCTGTGTTGGGGCTGGGGGGGGGGGGCACGGG
>NW_010414076.1:320-1082 GCF_000710305.1 Buceros rhinoceros silvestris
CGGGGGGGGGTGGCCTGTGAGGTAGGGGCCCAGCCAGGCAGGCTGGGACCTCTCAGCTGACGGCTGCTGCTCTTCCCCTGCCAGCCCAAGATCGTGGAGGCCCTGCTGGGCTACGAGATGGTGCAGGTGGCCTGTGGCGCGTCTCACGTCCTGGCAGTTTCCAACGAACGGGAAGTGTTTGCCTGGGGCAGGGGGGATAATGGTAAGAGTTGTCTGCTCTGCAAAACAGGGCTTGTGCTCGCCATTGCCTGCCCCCACCCCCCTCGCTGGCCCTGCTTGCCCACAGATGTGCCAGCCTAGGTGGGTGTGGAGCAGTTGCAGCTGCTTCAGCGCATACCAGGCCCCCCGTGCTTTGGGTTTCAGTGCCTTCTGTGGCGATGGGGCCCAGGCCACGCTCTTGCCATGGCTGCATTGATGCGCTTGCTCATGGGGCTGTGCTCCGGGTGTGTGTTGTCATCAGCCGTGCCCACTCTGTTCCTCCTGCCAGGTCGGCGTGGGCTGGGTACCCTGGAGTGCCACAACTCCCCCCAGCAGGTCCCAGTCCCACCGGAGCATGAGGCTCACAGGGTCATCTGCGGCATCGATTCCTCCATGGTCCTCACCACGAAGAACCAGATTCTTGCTTGTGGGAGCAACAGGTAAGAGGGGTGAGGGTCCGTGCCCCAGAGCTTGCCTACAGCCTCCTGGGCCTGTCCGTCTATATCCAGCCCAGGAGGAGGGAGCCAAGGACTCTAGAAGACCTCTCTCCGTGACCCTGCTCCC
>NW_010414076.1:1217-1921 GCF_000710305.1 Buceros rhinoceros silvestris
CCCAGATCTTGCCTACAGCCTCCTGGTCCTGTCCATCTATATCCAGCCCAGGAGGAGGGAGCAAAGGTCTCTAGAAGACCTCTCTGCGTGACCCTGCTCCCCAGCACCATGCTGCTGCTGCTGCTGTGGGTGGGATTTGTCCCTGGGGTGTCTGTGCCGGGCTGCGTTCAGCCGCCTCTGAGCTCTGCTTTGCCCCATGCAGGTGTAACAAGCTGGGCCTGGATTGGATCAGCTCGGCGGAGGAGCCTTCCCCAGAGGAGCAGGTGGAAGAGGCCACTGTGTTCACGTGTGTCCAGTCATCCCCGCTGAACAGGGAGCCGATAGTGTGCGCTGACATCGGCACAGCGCACTCAGCTGTGGTCACAGGTGAGGGGCTGTGCCCCCATCCCTGACGGGGACCTGCATTTTCACTCCCTGCCTCCTGCCTCCATTTCCCGTGGGCAGTGGCCTCAGAGAGGCTCAAGAGACACCCTGCCCCCCACGATGGAGCAGGATGCTCAGCGTGGTGGAGAGCAAAGAGCTTCAGGGCACCCTCGGGTGACGCCCTGGTTGTTCCCCTCATCTCTGTTGTCAGCGTCCGGCCAGTGCTACACCTTTGGGAGCAACCAGCACGGGCAGCTGGGCACCAACTCCTGCCGCCACAGCCGCGTACCCCACCTGGTTGAGGGGCTCCAGGCGATGAAGGTCACCGTGGTGGCTTGTGG
>NW_010414076.1:2113-2399 GCF_000710305.1 Buceros rhinoceros silvestris
GGGAGGCCCGTCTGTGGCGAGCTCTGCGCGCAGCACGGTGTCTGTATCCTCTGCAGACGGCGAGGTGTGCACGTGGGGAAAAGGAGCCCGGGGACGCCTGGGCAGGAAGGACGAGGACACGGGAGTGCCGAGGCCGGTGCAGCTGGAGGAGACACATCCATACGTGGTGACCTCCGTAGCCTGCTGCCACGGGAACACGCTGCTGGCAGTAAAGCGTGAGTAGAGGCTTTGTAACTGATTTCTGCCACGAGAGCCCAGCCAGACACAATGGAGCTGTGCAACGTAA
>NW_010414076.1:2501-2734 GCF_000710305.1 Buceros rhinoceros silvestris
TGAACCGGATTCCTGCCTCGAGAGCCCATCCAGACACAATGGAGCTGTGACACGTAACCCTGGAGTGTAAGCTCTGGGTTATTCTCGTCCTGGAGCTCTAGAGGAATAGAAATAACTTGAAGCCTATAAAAAGTCCCTTTCTGCTACACAGCGCTGTGACGCTGCCGCTCCCGCTGTGCCGGGAGGGCAAAGGGATGGTAGCGGCGGTCTCAGGCAGGTGACAGGCCAGGCTG
>NW_010414076.1:2896-3339 GCF_000710305.1 Buceros rhinoceros silvestris
AGCTGGGGTGTTGGCAGTCCGCCGAGTATCCAAAAAGAGCAGCTCTAATTGATGCTGCTGAAATAGAAGCTGAGATTTTGAGGCGTCATTTTGGCTGCTGGCTTTCCATTGTGGTTTGGAAAAGATAGCGATGGTTTTGTGGTTCATCTCTGCTGGGGCCAAAGGCGGCATCGCTGCACGGTTAAAATGTGCCCGTGGCGTGACCTGCCCTTCCGTTGCCTGGGTGTACGATGGGAGCCCGGCCCAGACTGCTGGAGGGGCCTTTCTTCTTCCTCTGCCGGGCTGATTATGGCCTCAGCGCTGGGCTGAGGGATTCCAGTCCCGGCCCACTTCAAGGAGGCTAATTACACCCCGGAGGGGAGGCGGCCCAGCTGAGTGCCCCAGCGCAGCGGCAGTGGCCACGGCTCCCGTTCCTCCCCTGCGAGTGTTGAGCACGAGTCCTC
>NW_010414076.1:3771-4155 GCF_000710305.1 Buceros rhinoceros silvestris
TCGGCCTGCTCCCCCCTTCCGCTGCCAGAGGCGCCCACCGCTCCACGGCAGCTGGGCTGTGGGCTCCCACCTGCAGCACCATGAGAGCAGGAACTGAGCGTGTAGCCCCTCTGCTGTCCCTCTGCACTGCCCAGTCCGAAACCTGTCCCGGTGCTGGAAGTACTGGGACAGCAGCGGTGTCAGGGCAGCAGCCTCACCTGCTCCAGGATCCCTCAGCAACCAGGGGGCAAAAAGCATCAAGAACTCTGTAAAAAGCTGGGCTTTGGGCTTCCGCTAAGCTCAGCCTGCCTGGAAACTTCTCCAGAGAGCACACGAGAGTGGGGACACGTGTTGCTGTCACGGCTGCCGTCAGCCCTGGCCGTGGTGTGGCCTGGGGAGGGTGCT
>NW_010414076.1:4348-4714 GCF_000710305.1 Buceros rhinoceros silvestris
TGCGGTTTCCTCCCACGACCAGCACCGTCTGTGAGTGGTTGGGCTTCTGCCCACCTGATCGTCAGGCCGCTGCTGCGCCCTTCTCTCAATCCCACTGCAAACACAGGAATAACTGGGAGAAGCCAGGCGTGCTGGGGAGGAGGAGGAGGGCACCAGCGTCAGGAGACTGCCTTGCTCTGTGCACCAGCCATCGCCTGCTGCTTGTGCCATACTGAGACCTTGCAGGGGCTGCCCAGGGCGGCAGGACGGGGATGGATGTGCCCATCTGTTGGGTATCTGGCCTGCGTGGGGCAGGGACCTGCTCCCTGTGGCTTCATGCTGCTAGTGCGGCCAGCGGGACCAGGGCAGGGATCGTCCCCCTGGACT
>NW_010414077.1:0-352 GCF_000710305.1 Buceros rhinoceros silvestris
GCCGCGCCGCGAGGAAAAGCCGCCGCGGGGGATCGGAGCCCTCCCCATCGCCGCTTTCTCGCTGCTTTTCGGCACGCAGCCTCCGCGCCGTGCAGGGGGGTCGGACCCCTTTTGCCCCGCATGCCCAGGAGCTGTTTCTCTCACTGCCCGAATTTGCATTCTGCTTTGCCTCTGCTTTCCACGATAAAGACTGGTAGGATTTGTGCAAATTCTGCTTTTACATGCGGTCCCTGGGAATATTGTAATTGCCGGGTTTCTGTGTTCTGGTCATGCGGTGGACGACGTGGCCGCCACCATCTTTGACCACTGCCACAGTTCGTGTTTGGCTTTTGCTACCCACTGCGGGTTAAAT
>NW_010414077.1:460-1231 GCF_000710305.1 Buceros rhinoceros silvestris
CTTTCCATCCCCCTACAAAACCCTCAGTACCTCTCTGGTTTTCTTTTGTATCTAATATATCTCTGTTTGTTGTGTTATTAAAGTTTGTTTCAGTTTCCCAAAAAGCATTTAGAGGTCTCACAAATTCTTTTCTCCCTTCCCCTATTTCTGTTGGAATAGAGGAGGCTGTTATCGTCACCGGACCTTGGCTCACCTTGGCCAAACGTAGTCAAACGAATACAATAATAAATCATTGAAAAGAAGCTTTAATGTATATGTCACGGTTGTACATGTGTGGTTTTATTTATAGACATATATGTATGCACATTTATATCTATGCGTACATGTACATATACACATTCTGTAATGTTAAAACATCCCTTTTTATACATCAGACTTTGGTGATTAGTGTGCTGAGGTAGCATTCTTGCTATCTATGTATTATTGCCAGTTCCCTCTAGTTACATTTCAGTGTGATTTAATTAATATAGACTTAATAAAAACAACAACAACAAAATTTGTGTAAAGGTTTCCACAAGAAGGATTGAAACTGGGGTTATTCCACAAATTATTATCTTTGAATAAGAAAAATAAATAGCCTATGCAAGAAGAATAACATGTTATTTCCTTTAGAAAATCCCTTGGTGGACTGAATTTCCTTTTTCATGCTTTTGACTTTCTAGTTATTCTAGATTAAATTATCAGGAAATTTCTGCTTCCAGTAATGTACTGCAGGAGTGTAAGATCGACAAAATATGTTCCAAAAATCAGTTTAATGGTGTCAGGAAAAAG
>NW_010414078.1:0-6952 GCF_000710305.1 Buceros rhinoceros silvestris
CAGGCAGGTGTTCAGCCATCTCCAGGCAAGTCGGGCTGCATCACCTGTAATGGTGACTTGGGAAGACAAAATGCCATCAGTCCGAACACTCCCCTTCCACCATCTTCCCCCATTTTTACTGCTGAGCATGATGTTACGTGGTATAGGTATCACATGCTACCCCTTTGGTCAGCTGGGGTCAGCTGTCCTGGCCACGTCCTCTCCCAACTGCTTGTGCACCCCCAGTCTCTGGCGAGGCAGCCGCATCAGCACTGCTCAGCAGTGGGTAAACGACTGATGTGTTGTCAACACTGTTTTGGTCCCAAATCTAAAACACAGCACCATATGAGTTGCCACAAAGAAAATTAACTCTAAATCAGCCAAACCCAGTGCACTTTCTTCCTTTATTTTCCTTTCTTTTTTCTTTTTTATTCCCATCTGTCCTTTCTCCCCTCTTTCCCCCCTCTTTCTCTTTTCGGAATGGTATTTTTGAATGTAGTACCTTTTCTGCCACTGTGAAAGTGACTTCTACATACACAACTAACAACTTTTTAGTAGGCAAATACTTCCAAGCACCTCAAATTGACTGGATTTTCCCCAGCTTTTTAGAGCTTGATAACATAAAAAAAAAATTCAGAATATTCAAGATGTTTTTGCTCTGATATGTGCTGAGCATGTGACTCGTCTGTACTGTGCCCTGAGATCCAGCAGAACTTTGATCCAGGACTTAGTGAACAACAGAACAATGTGACAGTTCAAGTTTGTTGGTTTATGTTTTCAAAAGAAGCAAAATTCCCCAAACAATGAGACAGATTTTGGGCTACATTAAGTGGCTTAGAAAATATTTCGAAACTATAATTGCAACCAGTTGCACAGTGCCAATGGGCAGAGTGATGGAAGAATGAGATAACGAAGTAATACTGAGGTACAGGGTGTGATGAAAATTGAGCTTGAGGCTTATTTCTGCTCCTTACAATCAGCTCGTTTGTGTAGCATGGTGTGTACTAGCTCTGCATTGCCTGGCCAGACAGGCGGGCACAGCAGGAGCCCCTTGTGCCCACTCGCGGGGTACATCGGCAGCACAGCCACAGGCTGGCTCCAGGCTCTCAGCCAAGCAGCCATGTGGGCAGGAGACAAAGCACAGCATGAACAGCCATCTAAGGACTACTGCTTCTGAGCAGCAAAAACACAGTCCCAAACTTTACCCTCAGTATTAACAGATATAGAGTGACTACCTGCTGTGTGATCTTGGAGAAATCACTTCATTTCTTTTTGCCTGCAGTTCTTGCAAGTACGTGTCTGAACAGTGCCCAACAGCACCGAGCCCAGGGCTAGGGCTATCACGGGAGGTCTTTAGGCGATCCTTGCTATTAACAGTTTCAGAGCTCTGCCAAATCTCTCCAAAAATATTTGGCAGCATTTGCAAGCCACTAGTAAGGCTTCCTAAATATTTAAGGCTTCCATGTCACAGCAAATGAAGCACCTTACTCTGAAAGAGCTGGTATGAGCTCAGCAGTCTTCAAAGTCTGGTTGTTTTTATTTTAAAAAAAAAATATTACATGGAAGATTAGCTCTTCTTGTTCTGTCTTCTTCCCATGTACTTTTGTGAGCACTTTAAGAGTATTAATGGTAGCACAATGATAACCAAAAACCAGGTTCATACATTTTAAAACAAGAATGGACTGCTCTTAATATAGATAGTTTGTCTTCCTATACAGGTGACTAAAATTCTTTGTGCCATTCCTTTATCAAGTCTTAGTTCATCTACAGCATTTATAAAAAAAAAAAACCACCTGATCAGATCAACATCTGTTGTTATTGAAAGATATCTATCCCCTTTTTAAATAAACTACTTAGTAGATGGTTACTAACACTGGTCAGAAAATATTTTTCCACTGACAAAGAAATGTGAGGGTGGGGCCAGAATTCTACTTGGAAAAGCCAAAACAAAATTACGGAGGACGTGCATTTCAAGTACATTTTGCTTTTGTTCTTTTCCATATGCCAGGTTACCTGGTTGAATTGCCACTTCCAAGATGCCCCATGGTCTTTATTCTTCTCAAAAGAAGCATAGTATATAATTGGAGAGAAAAAATGGAAATATCAATTACAATGTAATTGCAGTTTCTGGATGGCAATGTGATTATACCAAAGCCAAAATATTTTTCCATGTGAGTATTTATATTCAGAATTATGAGAAAAACAGAAACATGGTAAAAAATATGAAAATTGGATATAATAGAATATACTTTACTAATACTACTTTTCTCAGTTAAAAACACCGAACAAATATACTTTGTTCAAGGCCACAGAAGACAGTGCCGTGACCGACAGCTGAAAGGCTTCCAGTTCTGCTTGCTCATTGGAGCAATGTGTGATGTTCCAGGGAGTTCTTCTGCCTCTGACTATCAAGAAAAAGGAGAAAAGCTTAATGCTGACGCAGAATTTAAGAGACAGATGTTTAATTTCCTTCTTCAGAAGTCTTCCTATATAACTCTGGACATACCATTTGAATCTCGGTTGCAGGAACGTCTTGGAGAGCCTGACGTTACCGTCCTTTGCAATGACTAGCTCCTAAGTTCCTGGTCTCCAAAGTAGGAGTCAATAACACAAAGATAAGTTCTAGACCTCTCCAATGCACAGAGAAAGCACAAACAGGAGCACAACTCACAACACAGGAAACAGAGGGCTGTCTGGAATAGTCAACAGGCTATCGTGAGTGTATTTTGAACTCTGCCTCCTGCGAGGTCCTTGTTCAGGGCTGCAGAGAGTTGCCTCTGACAGAAAAAAAGTTCTCATTCTATCACCTGGTGTGCCAAAACTCTTTTAAATTGTTCAAGCAATATGAATAATTTTTACAGTTGTTACTGTGCTCACTCCTATTATCTCTAAGATCTAGAATTAGTTCCTTCCCCTGCTATATCTGTAGCATCTCTGGAAGAACCATAATTAGCAATTATCAGCTATTGTATGGGCTGGGGATTCTTTGTTCCCCTAGTGAAGCTTCAAGACTTTGCACAGAACAGGAATTAATGGGCTAAGAAACAAAGTCCCTGAACACAAGTCTGCCATGGCAGGCTAACAGCTCGGGGGAAGGAGTCCTGCGTTTCAGCCCCAATTATTTATTTATCTATTTATTTATTTTAGTTTTAATTTTACTAGTTTAGTCTTCTGTTGTTTAACCTCTTTGTGTCTCTGTCTCTCATCTATGAAACAAGGGGGATGGGCCTAGCTGAACTGAATTCAGATGAGCTCTGAAAACAATGGTTATACAGATTTTGAGGGATTATCGTTCTTATTAGGATCATGTAACTAAGTTAGATGCTTAAAATAAAGCTGAAGCTGAGGACATGTATTCTTAGAAGAGTAACAATCAACCCTCTCGCTTTAGAAAGGTTATATCTAGACAAATGTTCTTGATTAATTCAATTTTTTATTCACAGTGGGCTTTTATATGCAGTACAGTATACTGAGGACAGAGCTTTTTGCATTCAAGTACCAAACTGCCAAAGCCACACCATCTAAGCTATTATGAAAAGATAGATACTAAGTTGCCAGAAATTTTGTGAAAATAGCTGAATCACAAAGGGAAGAATTCCATCACTCTTTCAATCCCCATAGGAGAAGAATGCAGTGGTAGTTCAGGCCTTGCTACAGTGAGGAGAATTCATAGAAGACAGAAATGTTGGAAATGTTCTAACCACGGGGAAAATGTCTGTGGGAGCTTTACCTCACTGGGCACTGATGAACTCACTCCTCCCTCAAGATTTTTCGTCCATGTGCACTAATGTTCTCACTTAAAGCTAAATAGAAATCCTTAAAACCAACTATTCTCTTCCATTGGTCCTGCAATTACTTTTTTTTGTGGTTGATCCTGTTTAGGTTTTAAAATTTTAGAAATTTGGAAAATTTTGTTGCCAGTTTCAGAAGCACGTTTTTAAGCCGTTGAATCAATTATATTAAATGCTAATGGAAAAATCTTCAGCTTTTCCTGCAGGATTTGCTTTGCTAGATAACACAAGCTAAACCACAATTTCCTCTTTCTATAGTATGTGTGGTTTAATGAGGTTGCAACTTAAAAAAAGTTATATCCCTTTTATTCCAGTATGAGCAGACTGTAAAGTCTGTCTGGAAGTATTAGTAGAATAGTAACATACCCTAGATCAGAACTGACATCCTGAGATAAAAAGCAGTGAAACTAGAGCTATTCAGGACAGAAAGGATTTTCTCTCGTGCTAACGAAAATGTCCTGGGTTTTCATGGCACTTTATTATTCATTACTTAACTCCAGGAACTGAACTAACCCTTTTATAATGTATTTGTCCTTTCATCACATTTGCAAAAAGGTATTAACAGATTACATCATCTTTATTTTCTCAAAATAATGACAAGATAAGAGTTGTAATTTATGGATATTTTTAAGTTACAGGGGGAAAAAAAAGACTAAGAAATCCCCCAAACAATCTTCTATCCAAATCCCCAATTTTTTACAAATAGTACATGGCAGATACATACCAGCAGTGTGATCGCAAAGGGCTCACAGCCTTAGGAAACCAGATATGATTTTTTTGCAGACCACCTTTAAGACAGGGCTTCAAATTTGCAACCGAGTATCTCCCTCCCTTATTCGTAAATCTTAATACAAGAGTTCATGAGAGATGAGAAGTTTTCTTATTAAAAGGATGAAATGTCAGTTGATCTATGCTTTACAGGCTGTAACTGAACAGATGTTTCTCTCCATGTTCAGCAAGTGAAAAATATTATGAAGAAATGTGTATATAAATACAAGTCTAAAATGGGAACTTCAGGGCACTACTCTAGAAATTTTAACTATGAACACAATTTTTATTACTTTTTTGAGGTCAGCTGATGTGAAACTGAAATAACCCTAAAGAAAATTATATTGACACAGTTTTTCAACAGGTATATATCATCTTTTTCATCCAGTTATTTTAATACAGCTTGTTTTCATATCTTTATGCATTTTGGGGCAGGAAGTAGTGGAAGATAAGTTTACCAGCTGGGGTGGGAAGTAGAGGCTATCACACCAAGTTCATTCACATGTGTGCTTATAAATATACAATGAAGTGAAGAAATAAAAGGCAGTACATGAGAGATACTACAATCTCATTTTGGAAACTGCTAAAAGAAGGTTTACTTTTGTTTAATTAGCAATTGGAATATACACAAAAGATAATAACTGACTATTTCCTGCACTACTTGTTTGAAATGCTGTAAAGTTCAGGCTTTCCTCAGTATTTTGAGCAGATGCCACAATTTAATCTCAAGGAAATTTTAAGAAGAACATGTCTTCATTTTCTGCAGCCTAGGAGACCAAACGCTGCCTTCAGCTTCAGGAGAGCGGAATTCAGTCCCTGGCCCACAGACTGACCTTGGGGAAGCCATGTCATCTCTCTGAGAAACCAGCTTCACTGCTTGTTTGGGCTGGCTGGGGTCTTGTCAATGAAGGGGGTCTTGCTCAGAGGTAAACTTCAACATGAGAAATGATAAGTGTTCCCTTGCAGAACAAATATTTTCTGAGAGACAGGCTTACACAATACTCATTCTAACTTCATTTGAAGTCGGTGTGTGCAGATCAGGTAGAAAGGCATGAAAGCCGTCCAATGGCTAATATTCGGTTCCATAATCAAGCATCAGTACCAAAGCTTTCAAATAGAATATCTGGGCTATTTCACTTCATCTGGAATGAGGAATTGGAAAAAAAGACCTGCTCTAGAATTCAGGAATGTATTTATTTTTCTTTGACCTGATACCCAGTTACATGTGTTTAAATCTGTGGTATAAATTCTCTATCTTCTGCTTGTGGATGGGACTGGTTTATAGCTGTGTGTCTGATTTGTTTATAATTCAGTAGGAAGGATTTGGAAATTAGATTTATCTTCCACAGAAAGTTATTATAGAGGAATGAAGCAGTTTGGAATAGAAATAATAAACAAGGATATGTATTCATCTTAACAACACTGACCTTGTAGGAAATTAATTTATATTTCTGTTTCTGGGTAATTCCAGAGAAAACTTTAATAAATAATACACCGCTTGTTACTGAAATACATTTCATAAGTATAAATATTTGGTGTTAACTAAACAGTGTGTGCATTCGTATTGGGACCAAATCCAGCCTTGTGGTGTTAAGGTTGCTCACCCTTCACCTAGCAGCACGTTTTTAGGATGGGATCCTAAAATCATAGCCAAAGTCTAGAAACACATTGGCACACGCTTTTGGAAATCACACTCTTCCAGGAAAATGAACAGGAGCTGGCAACTCTTCTCATTGGGGCAGTCTGCAAGCTCCAGGATTGAGCACAGAATTTTCTGAAACACGTTATTCTTTCTTCCACAATTGGTGTTGGGGCTTATAGGACTGTTTCCTTTCACGACTTTCCTTTTCACCATATTTAGGCCAAAATTTTTTGAACCTAGTTTCTGCCAGATTTTTCTTGATTTAAAAGAAGAAAATTAACTGAGCAAGATCTGGATAGCATTTAGAAATAAAACAAAGTCAGCTATACTGTTGCCATATCCATACATGCCTAATAATATTCAAGGAAGTAAAAAGCCCTTTCTGTGCACACAGAGTGTCTTCCAAGACACCTATATCTACTTTGCTGCAGTAGCCATACCAGCTTGAACTTGTGAAGAGGCATCCTATGCTTCAATGCCAATATGGAAGCAATTGGTTCTTTCTATCAAGTTACTTACAAATCACTGTAGAAAACGACATGCTTCCAAATAACAAATTGGTGTTGCTTAAATTGGTTACTTCCCATTTACTGATAGCAGCAACAACAAGAATCTTTCCAAGGAGGATATCCACAGACTGTCCCAAATCATTGATGGCGTTCATACAAGGATAGCTCCCCTTCAGGAGACAGTCTTTGCGGATACATCTATATATACACCCATGCTCTTGAGCAAGGGGCTTTTCAGTCCTAACAGTATCTGCAAAAGACAT
>NW_010414078.1:7029-16207 GCF_000710305.1 Buceros rhinoceros silvestris
ATTCCTGCTTTGTGTGCCCCATACTTAAGCTAGGAGGAAACTTCTTTCTCCTGAGTGTTTTTTTGCCTGTTTTTGCGTTACACCTCAGAGTATCATAAGAGTGTATCGTTTTTTCTTTAGAGAGGTATATTGTCTTTTTTTTAACATTCTGCCTACTTTTTGTTCCATCACTTTGTAATGTTCAGCTGTGTTAAGGTTTTGTGCTAAATGGACATTCCTCCCATTTGTTTGGCTTAGGAGAGTATGATATAACACAGGAATATCACATTTATGCTGCCAAGAGCTAATAAAGAGCATCTTGGAAGATCTTTCAGTTCTATCTCTGACACAGGCGAGCCATGCTGCAGACAGCAACTGATTGCTAATGCAAATTTTGTTTGGGGAGTAGTGAAATACTGTTGGTCATCCATCGCTGATATGCTGCAAGTCTTTGGAGCTCGTTATGCATATTATTTTAAACTTCAAAGATGAGGGGACTCCTAGACTTTATGAGATATGTTGAGGTATGTATACTTACTTGCCAAATAAAACATCAATCTAAATGGATCTTTCTGTGCTCACTATTTTTTGAACACCATTGACATTTTTTTCCCATGCCATGGACTTCGCTATTACATATTGCTAGTTGCTGTTTCTGACCTTTAATAAAACCTTTTGAGGTTGATAAGATTTCTGTTTTCCATTTCTTTACAATTCAGTGGACACCAAAAAGTTCTTAAGCAAAGTTAAAATGGCAAATATTTTCTTATAAACAAGTATTAATAATCTTGTCTGTCAACAAAAAATAAATGTACACTTTAAACACGTAAATTAATGTGTATACACTTACACAAAGTGTATGAAAATCCAAAGAGCAAATTAAAACTCCTATGCTTTGTTTCTTCATGTTTCAGTCTCTTCTTCAACATTTTGGGTAGAGTTGTAAAGGAGTTAAACAAACAGGGATTACTTGCCTCGTTTCCTCATCTCTCAGAGAACTGCTTCTAATTCCAGATCCTGCACAGCTGCAGGTTACTGAGGATCATTCTGGAGAAGAAATTTGCCCTCTTCCTGTTAACTACCTGCAGAAGAACCAACAAAGATACATTTGCTCACTGAAACTGCTGGAACACAAAACCTAACACCATCAGGACTTCCATGCTAGGGTAATACCCTGTCTCTGACAGCAGCAAACAGCAAATACATAAAGAAGACTGTAAAAACAGGATAAAGACAGTTGGTCTTTCGTAAGTATTCTCTCAGAACCCCATGATTTGCATTTAAAGTGTTTCCTAAGCCAGAGGTAATATCTTTGTATTTAGCCCTCTGTGGGTTTTAATTCCACTAATTTGTTCAACGTCTAACCCAGATAAACTTTCAGGAACCTCGGCATCCCCTGGAAAGGTCTATGCATTATCTGTGCAAAAAGTAGATTGGTAGTTTAATTTGATGTCCTAGTCTTTGTACTGAGACAGAGTACCAGCAATCCCTCGTTATTCATCCTCATGCCACCTACATACGTCCCCTGGAATATCCTTTAAAAAATTGTCCCATATTAACTCACTGCCAATCTTCTGCAATCTTCTTTAGGAATATTGACAGACCAGGCAGTTGCTGTTCTTTTGGCCTGTTTGTCCCGTAGCTTCTACCAATATCGGATTTTCCCGAAACATCACTTTTAAGCAAGGCTCTGCCAAGATGAGCTCTCTAGACTCCACTGTGATCACTGGTGCAAAGACTTTGTTTTGTTTTTCTTGTATGGCTTATCTTTTTTAAAATGCGGATGTGCCTTGATCCTCTACTGGCTCCAGAAGACTTGCTGTTCGGATGTGTTTCAGACACACTTTACTATTAGTACTGATGCCACTTGGAAGATCATCTCCTGCCCTATTCTGCTTTTTTGTGTGTAATATGTGGAGTTTCATATTTTTTCTGGTTTTCTTCATTTGGGTATATTTTCAAATTTTGAAAGGTTCTTTCTTTCTTCTAATAACCTCCCCTACCCTTCTGTTCAGCCATGCTGGGTTTCATTTTGTCTTTCTCAAATCGGATGCACTTTCCCTGAATTCCTATACGGTATATTTGAACGAACTATTCCTTTTATCGAGCCTCCTCCTCTGTATATAATTATTTTGGAAAATTAGAGGAGTGGCATTCTTGTTTGTGTATCTCCTTCCACAACTGAAAATGACAACAGTATCTGGGCCTTCCCCAAGAGACATCACTTATCCTTTAACCCAAGAGGCTCAGGGGCATCATCCTCCATAGAAAGTGACAGACTGCCAAGTATCATCTTATAGACCTTTCCATACTTTATCATTCCATGGACGTTTATTGCATTTCATCATTCCAAGAGCAATCATCTATTTCTTCAACTTTGTGCTACCTCTTTGAATCTGATTCTTCCTTTATGCGTTCTTTCTGCAGTGTCATGTCTGCATCTTTCTTCCTATCAGTATTAACATAATCAATGCACTCAGCCCTTGGCAGAACGGCAAGACCTTTCTATTTCAGAGTAGCTACAAGAAAACAGAAAAACATACCATTCATTTTTCAGAAACATATAATTCTTTTCAGAAAAAACAGAAAGGCTCCTAGTTTCTAATTCAGTCAGGTAAGTGACCTCTATGAGAAAAATATTCAAAATGTAATAGCTGTGGCTACTGCAGTCAGAATCATAGCCACTGGATATTTTGAAATCCAGATAATGACTGAACATTGCACTCCCCAAGCAAGCTAGCATCGTGGCTTGACAAGTGGGAGTGGACAAATGACCTTAAGAAGCTGTTGAGAGAAAAAAAAAGAGTGAAATTACTACCATATGCTATCTAGTGTACAGCCAGTAGAAGGTGGACAAGACAGCAGCACAGAAGGGCCAGATGACAAAATAATAAACAGTGAGCACACAAGTAGATGACGCTTTGAATCTGAGCCCTGTAATTCATCATCATACTACAACCAAAATGAAAATCAGCAACGTATGGTGATGACCAGCAGCTAAAGGACAGAACTCAGCAGCAAAGACTTACAGGATGTGTGAGTTGGGGGCTGTTTCAGTAATAGAGAAGAACGTAAATGAGTAACATCAACACGCAAGTTCAGTATTGCATGAAAGCTGGTGTTAGCATTTGATCTTACAGTCTTTTATGTCTCCATGTGTGCCACTATGGACTGAGAAACTTCCAGTGAGTAGATGCAGCTAGTTCAAGCACAATGTAATTTGGAGCTCATTTACCTCAGAGCAGTCCATGCAATCAAAGCTCTGTGATGAAAGCTGCTTTTCAAATAAAAAACATCTACATTAAAGGTCTGTTACCAATTGGCTTATGCAAATACATTAAGAAAAGGGGGAGGGAGAGGGGGTGGAATGACTATGAAGGGAAAGCATGCACTGTGTGTGCTCTTGCTATGCTCTATTTGGACAGATCTTCAACATTTCAATCCAGCCTAAAAAATAAAAAGTAAATCTCTGCAGATGATTGCTTATAATCATCTTCTAGGACATTCTGAGCTTGTTCTTTGTTCTGGGTTCTTGTCTTATTTTAACTGCTTTGTGTCCTGTGTCACTGCTAACAACTGTGGAAGGAATATGTAAAATACCATCAAATTTGGAAAAATAGGACAATGCATCCAGTCCAGTCATTTCACTCCAATGTAAATCACTATGTAAGGTGCAAGGCAATAAAGACTGAGCACCCTTGTAGTTTCATAGTCTGACCTTAATATTAAATCTTATGACTGGTGAGTCAGTTTCTGTCTGTTTTTTTGACATTTGCCTCTCACTAATCATTCTGCACAATTCCATTAAAACCAGTATATATTAAAGCAAGGAAATTACATCTCTTAGAATTAATTTCTGAGTTTCCAACCCAAAATAGCATTGTGACTAGGGAAAATTTGAACAGGCATTTCAGTTCAGGAGACTTGGTTAGCTAATTGCTGGCTAGTGCTTATCATTCCTCAATATATGAGGTGCCCGACACTACAGCTGCTGTAAGATACTTTAAAAAGGAGGAGACTGTGCCATAATTTCTCTGATGATCAAAAGCCCAGCCAGCTATGTGCTCACCTCAAAAAGAGCAGTGCACTGTATAGAGATTTTAGGTTTGAGCAGTATTTTCAGGGTTTCACAGCCAAGTGCTTGATTGTGTTCCCAGCTGAAGCCAATGGGACTGGTGTCATTGATCTTGAGGTGAGCTGGGTTGGGCAACAAGTGCAGGATTAAGGCTAACAAGGCAATACTCAGTTTCTCTTCAGGGTTCAATGTTTTCAGTCTGAGCTACCTCAATATCCACTGCAGCTATGCAAACTCAAGGACACTCAACACCTATCTAGAATCAGAATAAGCGATTTCAGAGTTAAATTCTCAGGGCTTAGTTAGCACTTGTTAATGAATAATTCACTATGCCTGTCTTTCTTCACCCTCTAACACTGGCAGCCTGTGTCACAACTGCCCTGCCTTTTCCTGCTTTTCAGATGTTTGCTGTTTAACTTGGCCACCTGAAGTGGGTGGTATTGATTTTGTCTATGGAACCTTCCTGTGGATTATGGAGGATTGCTTTGTCAACATGTATTTCTTTTACCCCCCTGTTACGTGGGAAAATTCTCCATACAAACTTCAGTAATCCATTTCTGATTAGAGCATCGTTCAGATCACATTACACTGGACAATTAGGGTTCACTCATTACCTTACGCTGTTGAATTCTTCTTTTAATGGAGAGCAGTTTAAGATTGTTTAGTTGGTTAGTTCAATTACACAGAAGATGAAGATTCTCCTTTCACATCTCCTGGGTAGTCTTGAGCTAAGCCATAGAAATCGAGCCCCATATTGATAACTACACTGAAATCTCATCTTCTTTCTGTAACTCTTACTTCATGTATATCCCATTAGGCTGATGGTTAGTCAAAGTTTTTGACAGAATGATGTTCTGAATTTCTAAAGCATGCTGAGCTGCTGAAGTGCTGAAAAAAAAAATGTGGAAAACAATATTCTATCCTAAATATACAAAAACATAATAGCCAAAACAACCGCAAGCTGTAACTTACTGACTAAAAATTCATTATATATTTACTTGGCTCTATTCCAAGAATGAAAATAATGCAAAGTTAGCACTCAAACTTTTGTCTGTATTAATGCAAATTCTCCCCCTCTCCCTTCACCAAGATGAGGAGTGGCCTGGATTTTTCATCCATTTTTTAATCATGCTGCAGTGCAAGTCTTTATGTTTCACTTTCCCATTTCTGGAAAAGAGCCTAGTACAGGGTTCCTGATACAAATACTCCCAGATTACCAAAAAATGAAGATCCAGATCCAGCTTTTGTAAATTGGCCTAAAATCTGCTTTTTACTAAGAAAAGGTTCCACTGAACAAAAAGCAGTCAGAAAGTAGAGCCTGGTAGAGACTTTTTTCCCCTCTAACAAAATTTATGGTTGTCTCGAAAAACCCCAAATGGGAAAACTTATGCAAAAGCTAAATATTTGTATTTCTGCCAAAACCAGTCATATTTCTGATGGAAAATAGAGATTTTCCACAAAGGTGTCCATTTCTTCTAGAAAACTACATTTCTGTGTAAAACAACAAAAAATCCGGTAACCGATAGTCTGCAGAACAGTGATTTTGATGGAAAAGTTTGGAGAGGGGCTATTTGCCACAAAGTAGGATAGGGTCTTGAAAAAGACCTCCAGAAAAGCCCGGACTTCCAGTTGTGCACAGAGATGCAGTACAAAATCCTTTTCACAGGCTAATCAAGATCAATCTTGAAAATCAGTTTAGTTCTGTGCTCTCACTGTTAAAATATTTGCCCAGAACAGCTACCTGGGTCCATGCATTTACTCTCACCTAGGTTAAGCCACCTGTTTTGTCTGCCAAATTTCCTTTAGTCTACATAGTTCCTGTCCTGGTGATATATTTCATCTCAGTTTTTATTTCAGCAGGCTATTGAACCAAGCGTTCTCTAAAATCCGTACACCTTCATTTATATGCTCTGCACCTGCTGAATTCATCTTTTTTCATCAGTGGATTGCTGAATTTACATGCAACGCTCCACATAAGACCTGACCGGTCCTTTGCGTGTTATCTAGCCTCATTACTCTTCTAACTCCATGGCAAGTACCTCTCCTGCATGTCCTAAGATCACATTAATTTTTCACAGCCATGTCACATTAATACTCATATTTGCCACAAACTGACTTGTACACACAGGACTTCCTGCTGTTGCCCTTTATCTTAGATGGAAACACTTGTTCGTTGTTCTTCAGCACATGACCTTCCCTTTTCCTTTATCAAAATTCCAACTTTCTTCTAGTACTTCATTTTCATTTTATCCAGTTCTGTAGGATATCCAGATACTGCTTACTATTGAATCATTATTACATATTGAATCACTATTGAAAAATTTTGTTTTGTCCGAAAGAAATTGCTAAAAACAGTAAAATAGGACCCCAGCCTGATCTACACTGAACTACACTGCTATTTCCTTTTATCCTCCTATTTACACACCAGCATTATTTGTCAGGTGCATTTAACCACATTTTGGCCAAGTAGATTTTTCCATTATTTCAATTTTAACTAGTAATTTCTATGGCATTGTATCAAATGCTTTACAGACAGCTATCTAGAACAAATCTAATGTCTTCTGTTTCTGTAGGAAGATATTTGCTTACTTTTTATTAGAAAAGTATCGGATTAAGCTGACACAAACTCCTCTTGATAAATACTTTACTGTTTTTCATTTGTCTTCCTGTCTGCACTTACTTTTCTCTACTTTTCTAAAGCTTTGCCTGCCACTCTGTCAGTTCACTTTTTTCTGCGGTTTTTGAGATTTGCCTCTTGAGTTTTGTGGCAAAGTCTAAACTTTACTTTAAATTCAACACCACTCCCATCCCCATAACTAGCCATTACAACCCCCCTAAAACTAATGGGGATGATTTTCCTTTCACTGTATCAGAATAAAAAATACTTTACATTTTCACAATAAAAAGAATTTATTTCTTCACATCTAGTAAAAGACAAAAAAATCACTGATCAAACCTGGAGCTTTGTAGCAAATCATAGCTAAAATAACATTAGCCAAGTATCTTCCATTAGGCCAGATACTGAAATTATTTATATTTGATCAATAAATATAAAAGATCGGACTCTACTTCACCTATACATGTGAATGTAACAGAATACCTATTAATTTAATATGTTCAATAAGTATTAATGAAAGGACCTGCCTATAATGGAAATAGGAAAAACAGAATGTCCTGACCAAGAAATTGGAAAGGTTCCTTATGCAGAAGGGACTTACTTCTCTCACTCTTTTGAAATTAAAAAGACATGGGATCTTATAAATTTGAGGGAGAAAAGACAAAACCGCATACTTCACACTAAGTGTTAATGACTACACCCTGTGCCTTTGGTAAAGAACGTCCCTGTGCCATACCCTGACTGAAGACTTCACAGCTACAGACGTCTCAAATAAGCCATTGAAAAGTCCTGAGCTTAACACACTAAAAACATACAAAAAAGAAAACTATCCTTTTTTTCCCCCAGAATATCTTTGTATTTCTAATCCGCAGAAACTTATTTTTGAGTAGCCAAGCTACTTGCACATTATATAAAGGGCACTCTGAAGAGTTCTTCATATCACTGAGTTGTTGGCTAGGAATATGTGCTGTTCGGATGCATTCAGCCAGTTCACAGGCCACTGCAAAAAAGCAGTTCGTGGGGCAGTCTGAGCATCACCACTAGAAGACAGGCTCTCAGCTACAGCGTGAAGCTACGTTTCGTGCCTAGAGACAGCAGGGCGCTGTTGGGAATGATGAAATGGAAGAGAATGAAACAGATGAGGTGACTCTCCAAGGAAAGCCTTTCCTTAGAAAATTCTCCCTCTTCATAGTACTGCGTCTTTGTCTAAGAAACAATCATAGGCTTCAAAGATTATATAGACATAACGCGATCAGTAATGACAGCAAAAGTTTGAAACAATTAGAACTTTCTGAACACCTGCTGGAGCTGCAGATAAAATAAATTCATGAGTTTTGGGTTTTTATTCAGAGAACCTGCACTTCATCTTCCTCTCTTACTGCAGCTAATATAATATTTGGTGCAGAACAGTCTAGTGTGTCAGACAGTACCAACACCGTGCTGCTTCTCAAAGGATGGTGGTGTAGCCATACGCTCCCTGAAGCCTGTCCAAGGTCTGAATTCCCATTGTCATGAGCAGGACACATATTGTTTGCCCCACTCAGGCCTGGCACTTTCTTTCTTGTGCTTCCACCTGATAACTAAAAGAGAATCAATAAGCTAATCTATATTAAGTCACTGATGCTAAAATTATGGGGAACTTAAACCTCCCCCAATATAAAAGTTCCAAAGAGCACATACATTAAAGTCATGATTTCTTTTTCTTGGGAACCCTCTCTAATGTCTGTTTCCATGGTTGATGGAGTATTTGGACTGAAGAAAAAAAAAAAAGGCCTAACAAAATGCAGGATGACAGCAGAGAGTGCCTTTGGGAGATTTAGGATCATCTGACGAAGACCTAGTGTCTTTGCTAAGTGTGAAGACTTAGGGAGGGGATCCCTCTTACACTGAGACTTAATACAGCATTGCACACAAAGTGAAAGCAAAAAACATCTCTGCAGTCTCAAAAGCAGGACTCAAAACATGTAAAATAGCTTGAGCAGCTCAAGAGATAGTCACCCTTGAGAGAGGCACATTGTCCAAGACAGCTTGTACACATGCTCTGAGGGAAATCCTAAGTTTTTCACATGGTTCAGGTATTTCTGGCAACTGTCTGTTATGCGTAAATAATCATTGTTAGATGATTGAACAAAAAAGCAAATCTCCTTTTAAACATGAAAGCGATGGCTGTTTATTCTTTATACATAACATGAACATAATTTGTGGCAGAATGCAATTTGTCAAACCATCTTGAACTCCACAGACAACTGAGAGAAGGATTTGGCTCACAGGGGATTGGTGTCCTTGCTTCAGTATGGAAAGCTGTTAGCTGCTTTTCCATGGGCCTGACCAAAATCACATCAGCTACTTATTGCCAGGCAGAAGGTACTTGTATTTGTAACTCTACTGGCTTGTACCTTTCCTTGAATGGCTGGAACTGGAGCAAACCTTTTGGTTCCTGCATGCACTGTGAGAGTATACAGCTCGCAGTACCTTGGCACTGCTTGACACCATGTCCACTACCTGCT